>NC_092101.1:52966436-53048936 GCF_045679555.1 Salvelinus alpinus
TTGTTACAGCCTTAATTCAACATGGATTAAATAAATACAAAATCTGACCCATCTACACACAATACCCCATAATAACAAAGTGAAAACATGTTTATTTAGATTTTTTTGTTGCACATTTATTGAAAAAATGAAATACAGAAATATCAGATTTACATAGGTATTCAAACCCCCGAGTCACTATTTTGTAGAAGCGCCTTTGGCAGCGAATACAGTTGTGAGTCTTTCTGGGTAAGTCTCTAAAAGCTTTCCACACCTGGATTGTACAACCTTTGACCCCAATGAACAAAAATATAAACACAACATGTAAAGTGTTGATCTCATGTTTCATGATTTGAAATAAACGATCCCAGAAATGTTCCATATGTACAAAAAGCTTATTTCTCTAAAATGTTTGACATTTGTTTACATCTCTGTTAGTGAGCATTTCTCCTTTGCCAAGATAATCCACCCAAATTACAGGTGTCGCATATGAAGAAGCAGATTAAACGTCATGATCATTACACAGGTGAACCTTGTGCTGGGCGGCAGGGTAGCCTAGTGGTTAGAGCGTTGGACTTGTAAACGAAAGGTTGCAAGATCGAATCCCCGAGCTGACAAGGTAAAAATCTGTCGTTCTGCCCCTGAACAAGGCAGTTAACCCACTGTTCCTAGGTCGTCATTGAAAATAAGAATTTGTTCTTAACCGACTTGCCTAGTTAAATAAAGGTACAGTAAAAGGCCCCTCTAAAATGTTCAGTTTTGTCACACAACACAATGCCACAGATGTCTCATGTTTTGAGGGAGTGTGCAATTGGCATGCTGACTGCAGGACTATCCACCAGAGCTGTTGAATGTTAATTTCACTACCATAATGTGGTTTTAGAGAATGTGGCAGTACGTCCAACCGTCCTCACAAACGCAGACCACGTGTATTGGCGTTGTGTGGAGGAGTGGTTTACTGATGTCAACGTTGTGAACAGAGTGCCCCATGGTGGTGGTGGGGTTATGGTATGGGCAGGGATAAGCTACGGACAACTAACACAATTGTATTTTAGATACCGTGACGAGATCCTGAGGCCCATTGTCATGCTATTTTTTTTTAAAGGTATCTGACCAGCAGATGCATATCTGTATTCCCAGTCATGTGAAATCCATAGATTAGTGCCCCATGTATTTATTTCATTTGAATAATTTCCTTATATGAACTGTAACTCTGTAAAATATTGTGATTATATTTTTGTTCAGTATGGTAACATGTTCTGTATACCATATGGAAATTAGCATAAGACACAATTATTTATAATGTCGAAGATAATATGTAGATTCAAGATGCTAAACACATTTTAACCAGGCGCTCTAGACTAAAACTTCTACAGAGACTGTAGCAGCCTGAACCTTTAACGTCTCGACTTATTTACAAAGCCCCAAACTAACTCTCTAAACTCCTCACGTTTTCTCATTCCTCTTACAGGCAATGCTCAAATAACTACATCTCCCTGTCTGTCCCCACAGCCCACTGCAAGACAGTTCAACACTCTGCTGCTACTGGCTGAAATAAACTCCAACAGGATTTAAAACCATTTCATCTCCCTCTCCAGTTTCATCAACAGTATAAACAACCTGGTTTATCCACCCCTGCGACTGCTTTTAGCCCTTAACCGTTTCAGTAGCTATCACTTTTGTCCTTTGACTTTTAATGCTCATCGTTGCACCCTACTCATGTTGGAAGAGTATTTTTTATGATCTGATTATGAGCTGAGTTTGTAATAATTGTCTGCTTTGCTGCATGGTTTATTTGCTCCCTCTACAGACACTAAACTCCATCCGTGTAAATCTCTCTAGGACAAGGTGACTTTTATAAATATATTCGCTGTATTTACCCCCAAAAATAGGCTGTCATTATAAATAAGAATGTGTTCTTTAACTGACTTGCCTAGTTAAATTAAGATAAAAAAAATATATAAAAAATAACATGAAACGTTAATTAGCTGCTAATGTGGCTATCATAAAGAACTACATCATAAAGAACTACAAATACCATGATGATCTGGACGAGACTGCCGAATCGAGGCAAAGGCAAGAATCTCTGGGTTAACTATCTAATGTTAGCTAAATGTAGTAATGAATACATAGGATATATTTCATTAAGTTGACAATTCTGCGAACTGTCTTGTGCAAGTTTTAAATTGATACAATACCTGTTAGCAAAGGTGTCAGCTAGAGATGACGTGCAGAAGCATGCTGGGATTCGTAGTCTTGCATGATGTCTATTTTAATGCTAATTAGCATTTTTTTGAATCTGAGATTAAACAGAGCCGAATATATTGATAAAAGTCACCTTGTATGAGAGAGATGTCACGCCAGGGTAAGTCTACACAAAACACAAGGCTTCGTTTCGTAGGCTTATCCTGGAGTGACGTTTTGATAACCATGTACATTTCAAATGTTTCTGAAATTCCTTATGGGGAAAAATGAATGTTGGAAAAAACGATTGGGACCATTTCCCTGTTTGAGGTTTTATGGGTATTATGACACCTCCACTGTGGGGCTCTATGGAGTTGGCAAGAGCTTCAACTGATCTGGGACCAGGCTAGGGGTTGGGGCCTGTTGGTGGGGGGACCAGGGTAGGGGCCTGTTGGTGGAGGGACCAGGCTAGGGCTTGGGGCCTGTTGGTGGAGGGACCAGGCTAGGGGTTGGTGGCTGTTGGTGGGGGGACCAGGCTAGGGGTTGGGGCCTGTTGGTGGGGGGACCAGGCTAGGGGTTGGGGCCTGTTGGTGGGGGGACCAGGCTAGGGGTTGGGGCCTGTTGGTGGGGGGACCAGGCTAGGGGTTGGGGGCCTGTTGGTGGGGGGACCAGGCTAGAGGTTGGGGGCCTGAATACACCCCAGGATATTTAAGTTTTATTTTCTCTGTTTGATTGTTTGTTTCTTAAATGGTTTCTGTTAAATGAATACACCCCAGGATATTTAAGTTTTGTAGTTCAGCACTGAATATATTATTTTGATGACCTCTTTGATATTTTGATGTACATAAACCTTGTTTGAAACTTTTGCAGTTGCCCGTTCAATCAATTGAATGTATGGGCTATATACCATATGTGTACGGCTATATCATGCCAGGGGGATAGTCACTTGCACCATAGACCATATCTACATGTACATACTACCTCAATCAGCCTGACTAACCGGAGTCTGTATGTAGCCTCGCTACTTTTATAGCCTCTCTACTGTATATAGCCTCTCTACTGTATGTAGCCTCTCTACTGTATATAGCCTCTCTACTGTATATAGCCTCGTTAGTGTTATAGCCTCGCTACAGTTATTGCCTCGCTACAGTTATTGCCTCGCTACTGTTTATAGCCTCTCTACTGTATATAGCCTCTCTACTGTATATAGCCTCTCTACTGTTTATAGCCTCTCTACTGTATATAGCCTCTCTACTGTATATAGCCTCTCTACTGTATATAGCCTCTCTACTGTTTATAGCCTCTCTACTGTATATAGCCTCTCTACTGTATATAGCCTCTCTACTGTTTATAGCCTCTCTACTGTTTATAGCCTCTCTACTGTATATAGCCTCTCTACTGTTTATAGCCTCTCTACTGTTTATAGCCTCTCTACTGTATATAGCCTCGCTACTTTTATTCACTGTCTTTTTACTGTTGTTTTTATTTCTTTACTTACCTATTGTTCACCTAATAACTTTTTTGCACTGTTGGTTAGTAAGTAAGCATTTCACTGTAAGGTCTACCTACACCTGTTGTGTTCAGCGCACGTGACAAATAAACTTTGATTTGATTTGACCAGATTGCAAAGTGTGCAACTCAATATTAGGAAGGTGCTCCTAATGTTTGGTATACACAGTAGATAGGCCAGTACTGGTGTCTTGAACAAGCAGAATTATCTTCCTTCTTCCCAGAGTGCACCACATCAGAGAAAAAGAGGCAAAGCCAGAGGGATAACTGGGCCCCAAATCTGTCTTCTCCAGCAGTTTTTGTATGGAGTTCAATGAGAGTGTTGAATTTGGTCCCCAAAAAAATGAATGGCTCATTTGATTCTTGAGGTTTATTTGATCTAATAGAAGTTTCATAAGTTCTTACAAGTGAACTGAAATAAGTAGAACACGTGACTTTCCTGCAAAAACACTATATCAGAGTTGTGCCTGTTGTTCACACGCTTATCTGCCCTCTCATTGGCTAGAATGGTCCCACCTGATCTTGCCTCCTCCCAAATGCCTTCCATTTTGAAGACATTTATTTTCATTGTTAAAAGCGGCCACTACGTTATCTGGTCAAATATAATGGATCATCTGTGATTTAGGGCAGAGGAGGGAGAATTGGAATTGGGACCAGGGTTCTGCTGATTGGTTGAGGCTACGTGAGGTCAGCCAGGTGTAGATAATTTGACAATGGCAAGTCCCATAAAAAACTCCATAATGTTCACAAGGTAAACTGCTAGAATATCAAATCACCTTTTTCAGCAAAAAATATTCAGTGAAGACGTCACGTCAACATACCTGTAGCGGTAAATGGAAGTTGTTGCTATGGTAAGTTTACTACTTTCATTAGTGTCTATTCAGACCGATTATGTTTAAATACTGTGAGATAATGAGGATTCTTTCAAAACGGACATTTCAACCAAGTCATTTATCCTTCAGGTAGCAAACTGTTTTAAGACGACTCAAACTAGGGTTTGGTCACGCAAACAAATGTAGTTGGGTGGGCCTGCTGCATTCCCTTACCTGTCAGGGCATTTGAGGGCTCAAACTGTTTACACAGGAAGCTCAATTATTGGCAAAAGAGCTGATCGGATTAGTTAAAAGATCGGATTAGTCAAAAGATCAGAAGTGGCCTGTGTAAACGCAGCACTTGGACTGACGTGTGTGTGTCCTATGCATCACATCCTTGAGTGAGTCTGTGTGGCTCACGTTCGGCCCACAGAAGATGCCTATCGCTAATCACGTGGGATTTTGAACTGTACCACCGTGTTGGGCCTGCAGATGTCATCTTTTTAATGCGTTAACTGTTCCGTTTGGGTGATCTGCTTTCTATTCTCACCAAGTTGAATAACTGCTATTTGTCATCCATGATTTCATGCCATGTGCTTTCGCATTAACAGTAAGCCCTTTTCTCTGAAGTTCTTTCAATTTACTTGATTTTAAACGTCACAGGGTAACATAACATTAAACCTTCTGTGGAACTGAAGTCCTGCGTTCACTTTTGCTGTCTGTTTTCTAGGTGACGGTAGGATGCAACAAGCATGAGTACCTGTTCAGTTCAATATCACACGAGGAGTACTCGGATGACGAGGTATCTTTCATTTGCTGTAATCTAACTTGAGGGAGAAACGTTTTAATTTAACTATAGGGGACACCAGTGGTCAATGGATGAAGGCAGTATACCAGCTCTCGTACACAGTAGCCTAATAAATCAGACTGATACCAGCTTTCTGGGATCTAGTCTGAATTAAAGCACTGACAAAATGTGTAAAGTTTCCTTACAAGCCAGAATGTTTAATCAAATTATTTTAACTTCCTCTGCTGGTTGTGGGGGCAGTTGGTCCTTATTTGGGTAGAACTATCCACAGAAAAGTATTTCCCAGACTTTAGTGTCTAGGCTGCTGTTTAATTTCCATCACCAGGCATTTCTGGGAAAACCAGAAAAGTCCTCCTTGGGCACGTGCCTTGGGTGACGCGCAATCAGATTGTGATGGGCGCACGGACCTGCGTTTTGAAGTTTAACTTTCCTGTGGATATTTTCTCAAATTCTGCACTACGTAAGAACCAACCCTACGGACAATCGGCAGAGTAAGTTCCAAAATAATGTATTTAACTTTCGTGAGGGATGTTTTTTGTTTGTCTTTAAAAAGAAATGTGTGGTGAGGCTATCCCGTTAGAGGGGTTGGTGTCACATTGGGACTATATCCACAGTAGGGTTGACCATCTCACCACGGTTTATTTTCAGATCTCAACCAAGAAAGAGATGCACTGGAGACTTGGACCAGAGAACCACGACGATACTGTTCTGTATGACTTTGAGATGGCCTGTGATACCCAGGAGGAGATACTGGTGAAGTCTGCAGACAATGGTGTGGCCTGTCTTAACACGGACAGACCCTGTGTTGTATGATTGGGGGTGGTTTTGGTTAATTTTAATATTTATATGAAATAATAAATGGCTCTAACATTATTACTAGACAGTATGGCTATTTATTTTAGATCTCCTGGTTATACTGCAGTTAACTCCTTAATACCAATCTTTCATAGGAAATTGTCATACAAAAAAAAACGTAGACCTTTGAGCCGATTCAGTAGTTTTGACTATTTATAATAAACGAACAAAGCGTGCACTGTTTGGAAATGTTTGCTTAGGTATCTGTGGCAAATAAAACCACTTTTTACCCATAATTCTTGTGATACAGGATATTTAAGTTATTAATGAACATTGATTTTTACTGTCTGAGCAGCATGCATTTACAGTAATACTGGTGGTCTCTGGTCAAATAATCACTCTTCTATTGAACCTAGAAGCCATGCTAGCGTTGTCAGGTGTGGATGCCATGCTAACGTTTTCAAGTGTGGGAAGCCATGCTAGCGTTGTCAGGTGTGGGAAGCCATGCTAGCGTTGTCAGGCGTGGGAAGCCATGCTAGCGTTGTCAGGCGTGGGAAGCCATGCTAGCGTTGTCAGGCGTGGGAAGCCATGCTAGCGTTGTCAGGTGTGGGAAGCCATGCTAGCCTTGTCAGGTGTGGGAAGCCATGCTAGCCTTGTCAGGCGTGGGAAGCCATGCTAGCCTTGTCAGGCGTGGGACGCCATGCTAGCCTTGTCAGGCGTGGGACGCCATGCTAGCCTTATGTGCACCTCCAGGTGTAGAGCAGGAAGTATTAACTCCATGTTTTCCATGTACTTTCCTGTGATCAATTTTCATATGTGAACAGACATGAGACAAGATTTAGGACAAACTGTACACTAAAACAAATGACCCCACCCCACACAGTTTGTTGCAAACATTTGCACAAATTTCTCTTGAGGTGCTTTCAATTACTGATTACTCAACTTGGGTGTTGTCACATGGTACTACCACATAAAACATTAGACTTGAGTCCTGAGTTTGCTTTGTTTTCTAGGTGGCGGTGGAATTCATCACCCATGATTCCCTGTTACGATCAATATCACACGAGGAGTACTCTGACGATGAGGCATGTCTTTTCATTTGACGTAATCTAATATGAAGGATGTGTTTCTGTTTGAAAGTTGGTACTATGGTACAGGAACTCTTTAACGCTGTTGTTTTCAGATATCAACCAAGAAGGCGATGCATTGAAGACTTGGACCAGTGGATCACAATGATACTATTCCCTACACTGGCAACTTGAACCATAATGTTGCTGTTGGCTATGACTTTGATAATACTCTTCTGTATGACTTTGACATGGACTGTGATACCCAGGAGGAGATGATGGTGAAGTCTGCAGAGGATGATGTGTCCTGTCTAACACACAGATACAGGTTTTGTAGTATGGATAGACCCTCTGTTGGCTGATTGTGGGGTGTGTGTGTGTGGCTGTTTTTAGATATTTTTATACGTAATGTCTAAATGTTTTATATGAATTAATAAAATTGATTATGATTATTTGGGCCTTTATTCAACAATATGTTAGATCAAATCCAGGCAGGAACTATTATTCTAGCAGTTGGCCTAAATCATACATTTGATAAGATTGACAGATGTAAAACAAGGTAGAGGCTGAAAAATGTTTTATCTAAACATGATGTACACCTGGAGACTACCTAGAAAAGCTATTTAAGGATTGACCGTTTAAAATAATTAAATACTCCATTCATTGGTTTTAAGATTCTTTATTGGGTCCTTCTGTATCATTCTTATTTACAAAGTACACTTGGCGACAGAATATGGAGAACGAACAGAGCGCATCGTCAAGACAATGTAATTAAATATGTAAATTATAGAAGTTAACATTACAAATGTACAGTATACATACAGAGAAGCTGTCCCCTGATGTTTATAATTTGGGATGCTTTTAAGGTGTACATTAAGGGAAATGATAATCTGAGTTAATTCAAGGAAAATATAAGTACAAAGAAGCACTTTGCTTTTGTTTTGGTGTGTTTTCTGTTGGTGTGTTTTCTGTTAAATGTCTGCTCAACCCATGTGGAAAAACCAATGGCAATAGGAAAAATCACTGATCAACAGCAATCCTTTTAAAGTGGACCACAAAAATCAAATACTTAAGATGAAAGCAAGCAGCAAATATATAACGGGAACTTTATCTCATTACTCATAGAAAGCCGATCTAATTTTATAATCTTCCCATAAATCTTAAAATAAAAAAACTCTTCAGAATGTCATGGCTCAAAGTTTTTTTGTATTTGTCTTCGGTGGGGTAATTGGTATTAGTCTTTAAGTATACGGTCACAAGACCAAAAAAAAAAAAAAACTATATTAGATTTTGATGGGGTTTTGACATTGACTCTGGAGGGGGAATTAATGTTCTTAGCTTTATCCTTTGAAAATAGACATGTAAAGTTTCTGGGGATGAGCATGATCTTCATTATGTGCTCATTCCTCTTTAGGGTGAGTTGACACCTAAATGGGCAAGTATGGCAGGTTAAAACCACCCTGGGCAACTAAACTCATAGAATAAAAAAATTGTACATCTTCCTAAATCTGAGGGTGGTTTTAACCTTCCATACTTGGGTGGTGAGTTGATGTGATTCCAAGGCTTTTACTAGCAACACGTTAGAACGATCACAATGTAAACTTTTAATCTGTCTGCGTATTTCAAGACATGGCACATGAGGGTGCATTGAGATACCCAATGTGTTGGATGATTCTCTTATCTTGAAAAATAAACTATACTTAACTGGAAATCAACCAATCCTCCATTAACACAATGGAAAGGTCAAATGCTTCATTATCTAAATTCTGAAAGTGCGCGGGTGACAAACAAAATGGTGCAGTTTGAGGCCATTTGGTGGAGAGCGATGGTGTGAGCAGGTGGGTCTGTGTTGTGGATGTTTGTGTGTGTCTGTATGTTGTCGTTTGTATGTGGATGTTTTGTATTGTTCAAAAAAATATATATAAATAATAGTACAAAAAATGAAGTGAACCAGATCTCTTTTTACCGTAAGTCTTGAGGATGTGATACATTTGTGGTTAAAGGAAACAATGACATACAGTGGCTTGCGAAAGTATTCACCCCCCTAGGCATTTTTCCTAATTTGTTGCCTTACAACCTGGAATTAAAAATATATTTTCTGGGAGGGGGGGGTTGTATCATTTGATTTACAACATGCCTACCACTTTGAAAATGCAAAATATTTTTTATGAAACAAACAAGAAATAAGACAAAAAAACAGAAAGCTTGAACGTGCCTAACTATTCTTTAAGCAATGGCTTTTTTCTGGCCAATTTTCCGTAAAGCCCAGCTATGTGGAGTGTACGGCTTAAAGTGGTCCTATGGACAGATTCTCCAATATCCGCTGTGGAGCTTTGTAGCTCCTTCAGGGTTATCTTTGGTCTCTTTGTTGCCTTCCTTGCCTGGTCCGTGAGTTTTGGTGGGCGGCCCTCTCTTTGCAAGTTTGTTGTGGTGCCATTTTCTTTACATTTTTTAAATCATCTTTTTAATGGTGGTCTGTGGGATGTTCAAAGTTTTGGATATTTTTTCATAACCCAACGCTGATCTGTACTTCTCCACAACTTTGTCCCTGACCTGTTTGGGGAGCTCCTTGGTCTTCATGGTGCCGCTTGCTTGGTGGCGCCTCTTGCTTAGTGGTGTTGCAGACTACGGGGCCTTTCAGAACAGGTGTATATATACTGAGATCATGTGACACTGAGATTGCACACAGGTGGACTTTATTTAACTAATTATGTGACTTCTGAAGGTAATTGGTTGCACCAGATCTTTTTTAGGGGCTTCATAGCAAAGGGGGTGAATACATCTGCACGCACCACTTTTCCGTTTTTTGTGTGTTTTTTTTCACCAATTTGGACTATTTTGATAGGCAAAACACCAAGGGGGATGAATACTTTCGTAAGGCACTGTATTGTCAATGGGAACATTAGAGGCTTTATCAGTATGGAACATCATGGACATCGTTACTGGTCTGCTTTGTTTGAAGAACGTTCATGAACGTTTATGGACCAATTATTTGTCTGTTTCACTTCACATGTGATCTTGGAAGTTAAGGGCATTTTCACATGTGATCTTGGAAGTTAAGCGCGTTTTCACATGTAATCTTGGAAGTTAAGAGTTTACCAAATTTCTGTATGAATCGCAAATGGCTCCCTATTCCTTATGTAATGCACTACTTTTGACCAGAGTCTTATGGGCTATATAGGGAATGTAAGGAGAAGTAGTGTACTACAGATGTGCTATCTTAATTTGACCCTGTTTCGCACAGCAGGAAAATAATCTTGCAGCAACAGAAATGTGGATTATAACTAATGGACATTGTTGTAGGGTTTGATACATTTTCTGTTAGGGAAAATCAGGTCACATTTTTGAAGTGTAAACTAACCTTTAGAAGGCTTTTTAATACCTTGAATACACTACATATTTCATATGTGAAATTAATATGCCGGATGTCATACTCTATATATATATATATATATATATATATATACAAAAGTATGTGGACACCTCTTCAAATTAGTGGATTCAGCTATTTCAGCCACACCTGTTGCTGACAGGTCTATTAAATGCAATCTCCATAGACAAACATTGGCAGTAGAATGGCCTTACTGAAGAGCTCAACGTGGCATCGTCATAGGATGCCACCTTTCCAACAAGTCATTTCATCAAATTTCTGCCCTGCTAGAGCTGACCCGGTCAACTGTAAGTGCTGTTATTGTGAAGTGGAAACATCTAAGAGCAACAACGGCTCAACCGTGAAGTGGTAGGCCGCACAAGGTCACAAAACTAGAACGCTGAGTGCTGAAGCACGTAGTGCGTAAAAATCGTCTGCAACACTCACTACCGAGTTCCAAACTGCCTCTGGAAGAAACTTCAGCACAAGAACTGTTAGTCGGGAGTTTCATGAAATGGGTTTCCATGGCCGTGCAGCCGCACACAAGCCTAAGATCACCATGCGCTATACAAAGCATCGGCTGGAGTGGTGTAAAGCTCGTCACCGTTGGACTCTGGAGCAGTAGAAACTCGTTCTCTGGAGTGACGGATCACGCTTCACCATCTGGCAGTCCAACGGACGAATCTGGGTTTGCCAGAAGAACGCTACCTGCCCGAATGCATAGTGCCAACTGTAATGTTTGGTGGAGGAGGAATAATGGTCTGGGGCTGTTTTTCATGGTTTGGGTCAGCCCCTTAGTTCTAGTGAAGGGAAATCCTAACGCTACAGCATACAATGACATAGACGATTCTGTACTTCCAACTTTGTGGCAACAGTTTGGGGAAGGCCCTTTCCTGTTTCAGCATGACAATGTCCCTGTGGTTTGTCAAGATTGGGGTGGAAGAACTTGACTGGCCTGCACAGAGCCCTGACCTCAACCCCATCGAACACCTTTGGGATGAATTGGAACGCCGACTGCGAACCAGGCCTAACCGCCCAACATCAATGCCGACCTCACTAATTCTCTTTTGGCTGAATGGAACCAAAGCTCCGCAGCAATGTTCCAACATCTAGTGGAAAGCCTTCCTAGAAGAGTGGAGACTGTTATAGCAGCAATGTTCCAACATCTAGTGGAAAGCCTTCCCAGAAGAGTGGAGACTGTTATAGCAGCAATGTTCCAACGTCTAGTGGAAAGCCTTCCCAGAAGAGTGGAGACTGTTATAGCAGCAATGTTCCAACATCTAGTGGAAAGCCTTCCCAGAAGAGTGGAGGCTGTTATAGCAGCAATGTTCCAACATCTAGTGGAAAGCCTCCCCAGAAGAGTGGAGTCTGTTATAGCAGCAATGTTCCAACGTCTAGTGGAAAGCCTTCCCAGAAGAGTGGAGACTGTTATAGCAGCAATGTTCCAACATCTAGTGGAAAGCCTTCCCAGAAGAGTGGAGGCTGTTATAGCAGCAATGTTCCAACATCTAGTGGAAAGCCTCCCCAGAAGAGTGGAGGCTGTTATAGCAGCAATGTTCCAACATCTAGTGGAAAGCCTTCCCAGAAGAGTGGAGGCTGTTATAGCAGCAATGTTCCATCATCTAGTGGAAAGCCTTCCCAGAAGAGTGGAGACTGTTATAGCACCAATGTTCCAACGTCTAGTGGAAAGCCTTCCCAGAAGAGTGGAGACTTATAGCAGCAATGTTCCAACGTCTAGTGGAAAGCCTTCCCAGAAGAGTGGAGACTGTTATAGCAGCAAAGGGGGGGACCAACTCCATATTAATGCCCATGATTTTGGAATGAGACGTTCGACAAGGTGTCCACATCCTGTTGTTCATGTAGTGTATGTGAAACCCCCCTAAGTGATGTATCTGGGGACTGACCAGATGCCTTGTGATCTGCTTCTTCTAAAATAATAATTCTCTCCCACATTAGACAACTCTTGAAGAATAGTCTTAATTTAATATATTTTTTTAAACAAGCACACAAACCTGAGAAAAGACATGCATGTACATGAGTAGGATCCTGGAGGAAAACAAAGTCATTGGCTAGAATGCGGTTTTAACCAATCAGCATTCAGGATTAGACCCACCCGTTGTATAACACAATAGAGTCTGGGACTCCCCCCCCCCCCCCATCGGGGTCCTCTTGTGACAAGATGACTCAACTATACACAGTAAAACATCACCATGTCCTTCCTAAGTTACTAGAGTAGCGAAAGATGCCAGTCTTCTGTTAAATAAATAGAATTCACGCGTGATTTAATACATACAAATCCAAAACCTTTATTTTACATTCATACATCTATAATTGTTCAATAAGTTGAATGCAGTTTTTAGTTGTTTTTTTTTACAAAAAAAAAAAAGTCCTGAAGATTTACGGCTTGAGTAATGAATCATTTGCATGTTGTAAGGTTGGTGAAAAGCCTTTTTTTTCTCCCCTTTTTATTTTATTTTTTAAATGACACACGCACACCCAAAATAAAAACTAGGACTACTAGTGCTGTCCTTGAGTTGTACCTTTTTATATAAACAGAACTGGGCTGAATGGAAAAGGAATTCAGTCACCATAGAGAAGGCACCTTCAGTACACAGTGTATGTACAAACATCTGATATACCCTTTTACTGTAGCTTCTAGTACAATGACAACTGGGAACGTTCACTTAAACAAAAAACTATAACACATCCATACAAATACATTTTGAAGCAAAAATATCTTCTTGGTTCATACCCAAAGCAAGTACCTGGAAATGCATTTTTTTTTTTTTTACATTTTAAATTCTAGATTGGTTCTGCCAGCAGAGAGCAACCCAGTGGATATAATTAGTTAATTACACAGTAGGTCACAATATTTATGACTGCAGTTGCCCTCTTCATTGATTGGTAACTATTGGCAACGGTAGTAACGTACGTACGCCTCCTCATTTTGTCTTCCTACGAGAGCAGTAGTCATTATCAAGAGTTAAAAAAAAAAAAAAAAGTTTTTTCTCTTTCCTTTCACATGAAAAGGGGGCAGATCTACATGGTATAACATGTACATCAATATATAAAAATCTATAAACAATTCAATATCTTATACAGCCAGGATAAATACAATTTATCTTTAAAATATACTGTTAACCCCGTCCCCCGTCCCCCCTCTTCAAATCGAAATGTCAATACTTTCAGAAAAGTTATTTGATATAAAATACCGTATCCTTCAACGCGATTTATGTTTACATTCCGTCCAAGCTTTTTCCTCTAACAAAATAAAGCTTTTTATATTCCTCTTAAAGCTTAAACATTTTTAACTAAATTTAAAAGAAACATACTAATATAAAGAAAAACGAAATGGACTAAGAGGTTCTACGTTCACATGTTTAGAGGAAACCCGTTTAGAACGGCGTACTCTGGCCGTATTAATGAATCACCTCTAACTCAACACAGTGTGGCACTACAATTTTGGGATGATTGTATACGTTGGGGTGTTTCAATGCCATGGTCAAGATTGGCGTCGCTCCCCCCCCCCCACCCCCCCTGCCCCCACGCCAGTTCAGCACGCCTCGGACGGGTCTGTTGGCAGCTCTGTAGTGGACATGCGGTACTGGATCTTGGTGTTGGTAATCGCTCCGTGTTTCTGTCTGAGGTGCAATCGAAGCTGACTCTTGTGGCGAAAGTGCAAGTTGCATTTCTCGCACTGAAAAAGAAAAGGAGGTTGTCTGTCTCCAATCTACCTGGTTTAACACCTCCATTTCAGTGTGAACATCAGTGACACTGACTGATAGATCACGTTGGATTGTATAGTTGGTGTACTTACATAGGGTGTCTATATAATGGTGTTATTCTACTTGCACGATAGGGTGTCTATATAATGGTGTTATGCTACTTGCATGATAGGGTGTCTATATCATGGTGTTATTCTACTTGCATGATAGGGTGTATATATAATGGTGTTATGCTACTTGCACAATAGGGTGTATATATAATGGTGTTATGCTACTTGCACTATAGGGTGTATATATAATGGTGTTATTCTACTTGCACAATAGGGTGTATATATAATGGTGTTATTCTACTTGCATGATAGGGTGTATATATAATGGTGTTATGCTACTTGCACAATAGGGTGTATATATAATGGTGTTATTCTACTTGCACGATAGGGTGTATATATAATGGTGGTATGCTACTTGCACGATAGGGTGTATATATAATGGTGTTATTCTACTTGCACGATAGGGTGTATATATAATGGTGTTATGCTACTTGCACAATAGGGTGTATATATAATGGTGTTATGCTACTTGCACAATAGGGTGTATATATAATGGTGTTATGCTACTTGCACTATAGGGTGTATATATAATGGTGTTATTCTACTTGCATGATAGGGTGTATATATAATGGTGTTATGCTACTTGCACAATAGGGTGTATATATAATGGTGTTATTCTACTTGCACGATAGGGTGTATATATAATGGTGGTATGCTACTTGCACGATAGGGTGTATATATAATGGTGGTATTCTACTTGCACGATAGGGTGTATATATAATGGTGGTATTCTACTTGCACGATAGGGTGTATATATAATGGTGTTATTCTACTTGCATGATAGGGTGTATATATAATGGTGTTATGCTACTTGCACAATAGGGTGTATATATAATGGTGTTATTCTACTTGCACAATAGGGTGTATATATAATGGTGTTATTCTACTTGCATGATAGGGTGTATATATAATGGTGTTATGCTACTTGCACAATAGGGTGTATATATAATGGTGTTATTCTACTTGCACGATAGGGTGTATATATAATGGTGGTGTGCTACTTGCACGATAGGGTGTATATATAATGGTGGTATTCTACTTGCACGATAGGGTGTATATATAATGGTGGTATTCTACTTGCACGATAGGGTGTATAGATAATGGTGTTATTCTACTTGCATGATAGGGTGTATAGATAATGGTGTTATGCTACTTGCATGATAGGGTGTATATAATGGTGTTATTCTACTTGTATGATAGGGTGTCTATATAATGGTGTTATGCTACTTGCATGATAGGGTGTCTATATCATGGTGTTATTCTACTTGCATGATAGGGTGTATATATAATGGTGTTATGCTACTTGCATGATAGGGTGTATATATAATGGTGTTATTCTACTTGTATGATAGGGTGTATATATAATGGTGTTATGCTACTTGCATGATAGGGTGTATATATAATGGTGTTATTCTACTTGCATGATAGGGTGTATATATCATGGTGTTATTCTACTTGTATGATAGGGTGTATATATCATGGTGTTATGCTACTTGCATGATAGGGTGTATATATAATGGTGTCATTCTACTTGCATGATAGGGTGTATATATAATGGTGTTATTCTACTTGCATGATAGGGTGTGTATATAATGGTGTTATGCTACTTGCATGATAGGGTGTATATATCATGGTGTTATGCTACTTGTATGATAGGGTGTATATATCATGGTGTTATGCTACTTGCATGATAGGGTGTATATATAATGGTGTTATGCTACTTGCATGATAGGGTGTATATATAATGGTGTTATGCTACTTGCATGATAATGTGTATATAATGATGTTATGCTACTTGCATGATAGGGTGTATATATAATGGTGTTATGCTACTTGCATGATAGGGTGTATATATAATGGTGTTGTGCTACTTGCATGATAGGGTGTATAGATAATGGTGTTGTGCTACTTGCATGATATGGTGTATAGATAATGGTGTTATTCTACTTGCATGATAGGGTGTATAGATAATGGTGTTATGCTACTTGCATGATAGGGTGTATATATAATGGTGTTATGCTACTTGCATGATAGGGTGTATAGATAATGGTGTTATTCTACTTGCATGATAGGGTGTATAGATAATGGTGTTATGCTACTTGCATGATAGGGTGTATATATAATGGTGTCATGCTACTTGCATGATAGGGTGTATATAATGGTGTTATTCTACTTGTATGATAGGGTGTATATATCATGGTGTTATCCTACTTGCATGATAGGGTGTCTATATCATGGTGTTATGCTACTTGCATGATAGGGTGTATATATCATGGTGTCATACTACTTGCATGATAGGGTGTATATATAATGGTGTCAATCTACTTGCATGATAGGGTGTATATATAATGGTGTTATTCTACTTGCATGATAGGGTGTATATATAATGGTGTTATTCTACTTGCATGATAGGGTGTATATATAATGGTGTTATGCTACTTGCATGATAGGGTGTATATATAATGGTGTTATGCTACTTGTATGATAGGTTGTATATATCATGGTTTCATGCTACTTGCATGATAGGGTGTATATATAATGGTGTCATTCTACTTGCATGATAGGGTGTATATATAATGGTGTTATTCTACTTGCATGATAGGGTGTATATATAATGGTGTTATGCTACTTGCATAATAGGGTGTATATATAATGGTGTTATGCTACGTGCATGATAGGGTGTATATATAATGGTGTCATTCTACTTGCATGATAGGGTGTATATATAATGGTGTTATTCTACTTGCATGATAGGGTGTATATATAATGGTGTTACTCTACTTGCATGATAGGGTGTATATAATCGTGTTACTCTACTTGCATGATAGGGTGTATAGATAATGGTGTTATTCTACTTGCATGATAGGGTGTATATATAATGGTGTCATTCTACTTGCATGATAGGGTGTATATATAATGGTGTCATTCTACTTGCATGATAGGGTGTATATATAATGGTGTTATTCTACTTGCATGATAGGGTGTATATATAATGGTGTTATTCTACTTGCATGATAGGGTGTATATATAATGGTGTTATGCTACTTGCATGATAGGGTGTATATATAATGGTGTTATTCTACTTGTATGATAGGGTGTATATATCATGGTGTCATGCTACTTGCATGATAGGGTGTATATATAATGGTGTCATTCTACTTGCATGATAGGGTGTATATATAATGGTGTTATTCTACTTGCATGATAGGGTGTATATATAATGGTGTTATGCTACGTGCATGATAGGGTGTATATATAATGGTGTCATTCTACTTGCATGATAGGGTGTATATATAATGGTGTTATTCTACTTGCATGATAGGCTGTATATATAATGGTGTTACTCTACTTGCATGATAGGGTGTATATAATGGTGTTACTCTACTTGCATGATAGGGTGTATAGATAATGGTGTTAATCTACTTGCATGATAGGGTGTATAGATGGTGTTATGCTACTTGCACGATAATGTGTATATAATGGTGTTATGCTACTTGCATGATAATGTGTATATATTGATGTTATGCTACTTGCATGATAGGGTATATATAATGGTGTCATGCTACTTGCATGATAGGGTGTATATAATGGTGTCATTCTACTTGCATGATAGGGTGTATATAATGGTGTTATTCTACTTGCATGATAGGGTGTATATATAATGGTGTTATTCTACTTGTATGATAGGGTGTATATATAATGGTGTTATGCTACTTGCATGATAGGGTGTATATATAATGGTGTTATTCTACTTGCATGATAGGGTGTATATATCATGGTGTTATTCTACTTGTATGATAGGGTGTATATATCATGGTGTTATGCTACTTGCATGATAGGGTGTATATATAATGGTGTCATTCTACTTGCATGATAGGGTGTATATATAATGGTGTTATTCTACTTGCATGATAGGGTGTGTATATAATGGTGTTATGCTACTTGCATGATAGGGTGTATATATCATGGTGTTATGCTACTTGTATGATAGGGTGTATATATCATGGTGTTATGCTACTTGCATGATAGGGTGTATATATAATGGTGTTATGCTACTTGCATGATAGGGTGTATATATAATGGTGTTATGCTACTTGCATGATAATGTGTATATAATGATGTTATGCTACTTGCATGATAGGGTGTATATATAATGGTGTTATGCTACTTGCATGATAGGGTGTATATATAATGGTGTTGTGCTACTTGCATGATAGGGTGTATAGATAATGGTGTTGTGCTACTTGCATGATAGGGTGTATAGATAATGGTGTTATTCTACTTGCATGATAGGGTGTATAGATAATGGTGTTATGCTACTTGCATGATAGGGTGTATATATAATGGTGTTATGCTACTTGCATGATAGGGTGTATAGATAATGGTGTTATTCTACTTGCATGATAGGGTGTATAGATAATGGTGTTATGCTACTTGCATGATAGGGTGTATAGATAATGGTGTCATGCTATTTGCATGATAGGGTGTATATAATGGTGTTATTCTACTTGTATGATAGGGTGTATATATCATGGTGTTATCCTACTTGCATGATAGGGTGTCTATATCATGGTGTTATGCTACTTGCATGATAGGGTGTATATATCATGGTGTCATACTACTTGCATGATAGGGTGTATATATAATGGTGTCAATCTACTTGCATGATAGGGTGTATATATAATGGTGTTATTCTACTTGCATGATAGGGTGTATATATAATGGTGTTATTCTACTTGCATGATAGGGTGTATATATAATGGTGTTATGCTACTTGCATGATAGGGTGTATATATAATGGTGTTATGCTACTTGTATGATAGGTTGTATATATCATGGTTTCATGCTACTTGCATGATAGGGTGTATATATAATGGTGTCATTCTACTTGCATGATAGGGTGTATATATAATGGTGTTATTCTACTTGCATGATAGGGTGTATATATAATGGTGTTATGCTACTTGCATAATAGGGTGTATATATAATGGTGTTATGCTACGTGCATGATAGGGTGTATATATAATGGTGTCATTCTACTTGCATGATAGGGTGTATATATAATGGTGTTATTCTACTTGCATGATAGGGTGTATATATAATGGTGTTACTCTACTTGCATGATAGGGTGTATATAATGGTGTTACTCTACTTGCATGATAGGGTGTTTAGATAATGGTGTTATTCTACTTGCATGATAGGGTGTATATATAATGGTGTTATGCTACTTGCATGATAGGGTGTATATATAATGGTGTTACTCTACTTGCATGATAGGGTGTATATATAATGGTGTTATTCTACTTGCATGATAGGGTGTATATATAATGGTGTTATTCTACTTGCATGATAGGGTGTATATATAATGGTGTTATGCTACTTGCATGATAGGGTGTATATATAATGGTGTTATTCTACTTGTATGATAGGGTGTATATATCATGGTGTCATGCTACTTGCATGATAGGGTGTATATATAATGGTGTCATTCTACTTGCATGATAGGGTGTATATATAATGGTGTTATTCTACTTGCATGATAGGGTGTATATATAATGGTGTTATGCTACGTGCATGATAGGGTGTATATATAATGGTGTCATTCTACTTGCATGATAGGGTGTATATATAATGGTGTTATTCTACTTGCATGATAGGGTGTATATATAATGGTGTTACTCTACTTGCATGATAGGGTGTATATAATGGTGTTACTCTACTTGCATGATAGGGTGTATAGATAATGGTGTTAATCTACTTGCATGATAGGGTGTATAGATGGTGTTATGCTACTTGCATGATAATGTGTATATAATGGTGTTATGCTACTTGCATGATAATGTGTATATATTGATGTTATGCTACTTGCATGATAGGGTATATATAATGGTGTCATTCTACTTGCATGATAGGGTGTATATAATGGTGTCATTCTACTTGCATGATAGGGTGTATATAATGGTGTTATTCTACTTGCATGATATGGTGTATATATAATGGTGTTATTCTACTTGCATGATAGGGTGTATATATAATGGTGTTATGCTACTTGCATAATAGGGTGTATATATAATGGTGTCATGCTACGTGCATGATAGGGTGTATATATAATGGTGTCATTCTACTTGCATGATAGGGTGTATATATAATGGTGTTATTCTACTTGCATGATAGGGTGTATATATAATGGTGTTACTCTACTTGCATGATAGGGTGTATATAATGGTGTTACTCTACTTGCATGATAGGGTGTATAGATAATGGTGTTATTCTACTTGCATGATAGGGTGTATAGATGGTGTTATGCTACTTGCATGATAATGTGCATATAATGGTGTTATACTACTTGCATGATAATGTGTATATATTGATGTTATGCTACTTGCATGATAGGGTATATATAATGGTGTCATGCTACTTGCATGATAGGGTGTATATAATGGTGTCATTCTACTTGCATGATAGGGTGTATATAATGGTGTCATTCTACTTGCATGATAGGGTGTATATAATGGTGTCATTCTACTTGCATGATAGGGTGGATATAATGGTGTCAATCTACTTGCATGATAGGGTGTATATAATGGTGTCATTCTACTTACATGATAGGGTGTATATAATGGTGTCATTCTACTTGCATGATAGGGTGTATATAATGGTGTCATTCTACTTGCATGATAGGGTGTATATAATGGTGTCATTCTACTTGCATGATAGGGTGTATATAATGGTGTCATTCTACTTACATGATAGGGTGTATATATAATGGTGTATATAATGGTGTCATTCTACTTACATGATAGGGTGTATATAATGGTGTTATGCTACTTGCATGATAGGGTGTATATATAATGGTGTATATAATGGTGTTATTCTACTTACATGATAGGGCTTTTCTCCTGTGTGAATGCGCAGGTGACTCTTCAGCGTCTGCAGGTGACGGAAGCGCGTTCCGCAGATCTCGCACGGGTACGGCTTCTCCCCGGTGTGGATCAGCACGTGGGCACGGAGATGGGCGACCTGACGACGACAACAACACGAGACTACTGGGTCGGTGTGGTGGTGAGTTGTATTTTACGAAGACTATGATGATGAAGAAATGGGGGGGGGAAACAGAAATGGGGGGGGGATGTGCAGCATAGCAGTGGTATTACCCCCTCCCCCCCCCCAGACTAGCCCTCCGTTGAAAAGAGAGGGGAATTCTGCTCACCTGCACGAATCGAGCTCCACACGTCTCACATCTGTATGGCTTTTCTCCTGAGTGGATACGAGTGTGGGTCTTGAGGTTAGCTGGTCTGTTGAACTGAGCGCCACAGGTGTTGCAGCGATACGGCTTCTCTCCTGTAACGCAACGACATACAACAACAACAACATCAACAACAACAAAAAACACACAGAACAAACGGTTAGCCAGTTAGAAAAATATTTAGTGGACAGAGCAGTTAACGTTGTGTTATATTAATATTGCTTCTGATGTACCGGTGTGGACTGTCTTGTGGCTGGCGAGGTTTCCTTTATAGCGGAAAGCAGCCTGACAGCGGTCACACTTGTATGGCTTATCACTGTGGGCCTGCAGCATGTGGCGCTTCAGGGCTCCGTCGTCAGCAAACTTGGAGTCGCATTCGTTACAAAAGAAAGTACCATTTTCTGTAAGGAGAAGCATTAGGTCAACTAATGAATACGTCAAGATTTAGTGGTGCTTCATTCGTGCTCAAGAAAGTGTTCTGTATAAAGCAACAAGCAGCTAAGTTTCCCTCTTGTCCATGAGGTGTTTTTGTCTGTCTCGCAAATGGCCATCATATTTCCTTACATTCACATCTGTTATCTTAATTTGATCACGGTTTGACGCAGAGTATTTTCCTGTGCAGAAAGGAAATTCAAATTGTAGTGTAGTTTAAAAGGTTTAAAAAGGCTTCTAAAGTTTGTCATTTCTACGTTTAAAAAAATGTCAGAAAGTAGTGCACTAGTTTCCCTATATAGGGCTCTGCTGAAAAGTAGTGCACTAGTTTCCCTATAAAGGGCTCTGCTGAAAAGTAGTGCACTAGTTTCCCTATAAAGGGCTCTGCTGAAAAGTAGTGCGCTAGATAGGGAATAGGGTGCCATTTGCGACTCATTCCGGTGTTTTAAAAAGCAGCGTGTACTCACCACAGCTGGAGTCGGAGTACTCAGAGTGTAACTCTGACATCATCTCCTCCGCTAAACAGGAAGCCGGGGTGTTGGGACACACTTCAGAGTGCTGCGGGGGCGGGGCACCGCAGGAGGTGCACTTTAAGTGGCTGATGTAGAGAGAGGAGTGGTTGTTAGAGCTCCTCTGTGATCTCTCCAGAGCTCTGGAGACACTAAACAAACGGCTGTGTGTCAAACATCATTCCTCCACACAACGATACAGCCGCAAGACAAGGAGGGGGGGGGGGGGGGGGGCAGAAAGAAAGGCTACAGGTGACAGTTGGAAGGCAGTCGTCTAGGGCCCTGTCGTGATGGTAGAAAATGCTTTAGAAAGGTATGAAATGGGCCGGATGGCGGACAGAAAGGTGCACCGTGGAGAGCTTCATTGAGAAATACTTTGAATGGCAATTTCTTTCTTTTTTTAAATACATCTCTACCACTTTTCAATTCATGAA
The DNA here is from genome assembly GCF_045679555.1 of Salvelinus alpinus. Taxonomy (NCBI): domain Eukaryota; kingdom Metazoa; phylum Chordata; class Actinopteri; order Salmoniformes; family Salmonidae; genus Salvelinus; species Salvelinus alpinus. The sequence continues at coordinate 52,989,417 of NC_092101.1, forward strand.
AAGGAAAACAAAAGCATCTTAAAGAGAGAAATCCCTAAAGTCCTACAACACTGCCCCCCCCCCCCCCCCATCAACGTGGGAACAATCAAGCGTTTATGTTACAAGTTGTAGCTCAGTGTTTGATTCGTCCAGTATGACTGTAGATTTTACCTGTTGATGATGTTGTTGAGTCGGGAGGCCTGTGGAACAAGCAGGTCCTCTCCATGCTCGCTGATGTTGGCGTTGGCCTGCGGGTCCAGGTGCTCGGAGTCTGAGGGCTGGGGGTAAGGGGGCAGTCCCAGGCGCTGAGGGGAGCGGACCCCCGTCTCCTGCAGCCCAGTATCCTCCTCCTTGGTGGCGCTCTGGTTCAGAACTATGAACTTGTACTTCTTCCAGTTGCGTGCCTTGGGATCCTGGCTGCCCTGTAGGGGCTGGGCACCACACCGGCCAGCCTGGGAGAGACCTGCATTCTTACTGCTGCTGGACTCGGTGGGGGAGTTAGGCTGGCAGTCAGATTTGAGGGGGCTCTGAGGGCTACTCATCAGGCCCTTCCGTCCGGCTGAGGAGATCCCCAGAGGGTAGTGCTGCTGGCTCGTGTCTTCTTCTGTCGTCTGAGGACCGTGCTCCTTAACCAGAACCACCATCTGCTGCTTGTGGCCCGCCGTGGCAAACGCTCTCTTCCTGGAGCCTCCCACCCCACCAGCCTGGCTGACCCCTCCGTCATGGCTCTCCTTCCTCATCTCCTCGTCCCTGGAGGAGACGAAGCTGGCTGTATGGTGGATGTTGGCCGAGCCCCCGCTCACCGCCCGGCTGTAATCAACCCTCATGGCGCTGCTCGTGTCCGAACAGTGCTTGTGGTGGATCCCGCCTTTAGAGAAGTCAGCGAAGTTGTTTTTGCCGTCTGTCAGCTTGCAGAGAGGAAAAGGCAGCCCCTGCACGGGGAACTGACCGTAGAGGTGGTAGTTGCTGGGGGAATTGACCCCATTGAACATGCTGGAGCCGTAGGGCCTCCCGTCTCTGTAGGGGCCGACCCGGCCGGGCAGGTTGTCGACCACATCGTGGGGCCGGTATGCACGGACGCCCTGAGGTAAAAGCAAAGGGCTGACCAAGAACTCATCTCTAGGCAGCTTGTTGGCCTGGCCAGGGTCACTGAAGAGGAAGAAGAGGAGGAAGAGTGAGAAGACAGAAAACAAGGCAGACAGATACCAGAAACATATGCTACATTCCTTTCCTGTCCACATAAATTACACACCAATGTATTTCTCTGCTGTGCTCGCCTCTTGACAGGTCCTCATTTGCAAATAGGAATATCTTCTTAATTGAGAGAGACAGACCAACGTAAGGGTGCAGGGCCGGCGGCCATCTTATCGCCTCCGACCACAGAACATCACCTGTAATGTTGTATTCATTTCACCACACCCAGCAGGTGATCTTACTGGTAAAACCGTGTATAAAGCCAAGTTATCGTTACTCATTGTGTATTTATACCTCATGTTATTACTGTTTTTAATATCTGCATTTCACTGTCAGTCTATACCTGTTCTTTACAAAGCATGTGACAAATACAATTTGATTATAAGTTGAGTCTTCCTTCTTACATCACCCACCCCCCCCCCTCCCTCCCTGTCCCGTCGTCCAAATACCTGGATTTGATGAATCTGTGGCAGGTGTCTACAACGTGATCCATCTGTAGGTAGATGGCTGTGTTCAAGATAGCCATGATCAGAGTCTCCTTCAGCGTCAGTCTAGAGGTGTACATGAACTCCAGCAGGACGGCAAACCCCTCGGGATCCACCTTGGGGTCCAGACTGATGGCATTCAGGTTACACTTCAGGGAGTCCGTAAATATAGTGTAGAACAACCCACTAGAAAGAAAGAAAGAAAGAAAGAGAGAGAGGGAGAGAAAGCATCGTGTTCAGTACAGTGACAGACTGTCCAGTGTCTGTGTTCTTTTGCCCATCTTAATCTTTACTTTTCTTTTAGTCTGTTTCTCAAACTAGACACTAATGTAAACTCAGCAACAACAAAAACATCCTCTCACTGTCAACTGCGTTTATTTTCAGCATACTTAACATGTGTAAATATTTGTATGAACATAACAAGATTCAACAACTGAGACAAACTGAACAAGTTCCACAGACATGTGACTAACAGAAATGGAATAATGTGTCCCTGAACAAAGGGTGGGTCAAAATCAAAAGTAACAGTCAGTATCTGGTGTGGCCACCAGCTACATTAAGTACTGCAGTGCATCTCCTCCTCATGGACTGCACCAGATTTGCCAGTTCTTGCTGTGAGATGTTACCCCACTCTTCCACCAAGGCACCTGCAAGTTCCCGGACATTTCTGGGGGGGAATGGCCCTAGCCCTCACCCTCCGATCCAACAGGTCACAGACATGCTCAATGGGATTGAGATCCGGGCTCTTCACTGGCCATGGCAGAACACTGACATTCCTGTCTTACAGGAAATCACCCACAGAACGAGCAGCATGGCTGGTGGCATTGTCATGCTGGAGGGTCATGTCAGGATGAGCCTGCAGGAAGGGTACCACATGAGGGAGGAGGATGTCTTCCCTGTAACGCACAGCGTTGAGATTGCCTGCAATGACAACAAGCTCAGTCCGATGATGCTGTGACACACCGCCCCAGACCATGACGGACCCTCCACCTCCAAATCGATCCCGCTTTTTCTTGCTGAGTTTACTTGTCCTCTTCTCAGTTGTGCACCGGGGCCTCCCACTCTTTCTATTCTGGTTAGAGCCAGTTTGCGCTGTTCTGTGAAGGGAGTGGTACACAGCGTTGTACGAGATCTTCCATTTCTTAGCAATTTCTCACATGGAATAGCCTTCATTTCTCAGAACAAGAATCGAACCCACAAATGCTGATGCTCCAGATACTCAACTAGTCTAAAGAAGGCCAGTTTTATTGCTTCTTTAATCAGAACAACAGTTTTCAGCTGTGCTAACATAATTGCAAAAGGGTTTTCTAATGATCAGTTAGCCTTTTAAAATGATAAACTTGGATTAGCTAACACAACGTGCCATTGGAACACAGGAGTGATGGTTGCTGATAATGGGCCTCTGTATGCCTATGTAGATATTCCATTAAAATCAGCCGTTTCCAACTACAGTAGTCATTTACAACATGAACAATGTCTACACTGTATTTCTGATCAATTTGATGTTATTTTAAATGGACAAATAATGTGCTTTTCTTTAAAAAACAAGGACATTTTCAAAGTGACCACAAACTTTTGAACAGTAGTGTATGTCTCAAAAGTAACTTGTAATTGCTAAATTATACTTAAGTATAACAAGTAAAATTATATATAATTTCAAATTCCTTATATTAAACAAACCAGACGGCACCATTTTCTTGTTTTGTTTATTTACGGGTAGCCAGGGGCACCCTCAATCAGTTACAAAGCAAGATTTGTATTTAGTGACTCAGATCAGACTCAGACCAGAGCAGAGGCAGTAGTGATGACCAGGGATGTTCTCTGTTTAGTGAGTCCTCCAGATCAGAGGCAGTAGTGATGACCAGGGATGTTCTCTGTTTAGTGAGTCCTCCAGATCAGAGGCAGTAGAGATGACCAGGGATGTTCTCTGTTTAGTGAGTCCTCCAGATCAGAGGCAGTAGGGACGACCAGGGATGTTCTCTGTTTAGTGAGTTCGCCAGATCAGAGGCAGTAGGGATGACCAGGGATGTTCTCTGTTTAGTGAGTCCTCCAGATCAGAGGCAGTAGGGATGACCAGGGATGTTCTCTGTTTAGTGAGTCCTCCAGATCAGAGGCAGTAGGGATGACCTGGGATGTTCTCTGTTTAGTGAGTCCTCCAGATCAGAGGCGGTAGGGACGACCAGGAATTGTTTTCTTGATAAGTGCGTGAATTAGACCATTATAATCTCTTGCTAAGCATTCAAAAACTTTTTTATCCATATATTTTCCCTGTCACCCAGAAGTACATTATTTTCTTTAGGAATGTAGTTAAGTAAAAGTAGTAAAAAAATATATAAATAGTAAAGTACAGTACAGATAACCACCCAAAAAACTACACTGAACAAAAATATAAAACGTAACATTTAGTGTTGGTTTCATGTTTCTTGAGCTTTAACAAAAGAGCCCAGAAAAATTCCAGACGCACAAAAAGCTCTCTACAATGTGCACACGTGTGTTTACATCTCTGTTAGTGAGCATTTGTCCTTTACCAAGATAATCCATCCACCTGACAGGTGTGGCATATCAAGAAGCTGATTAAACAGCATGATCATTACACAGGTGCACCTTGTGCTGGGGACAAAAGACAAACGAGCGTTTACGAAGTAGGATCACATCTGTTACTGGTGCCGAGACCCGTCTAGTCTTCGTGAGACATCTGTTACCTATGGGACCTGGTCGGAAGTAGTGCACTATGTAGGGGAACAGAGTGCGCTATGTAGGGGAAGTGAGTGCGCTATGTAGGGGAACAGAGTGCGCTATGTAGGGGAACAGAGTGCGCTATGTAGGGGAACAGAGTGCGCTATGTAGGGGAACAGAGTGCGCTATGTAGGGGAACAGAGTGCGCTATGTAGGGGAACAGAGTGCGCTATGTAGGGGAACAGAGTGCGCTATGTAGGGGAACAGAGTGCGCTATGTAGGGGAACAGAGTGCGCTATGTAGGGGAACAGAGTGCGCTATGTAGGGGAACAGAGTGCGCTATGTAGGGGAACAGAGTGCGCTATGTAGGGGAACAGAGTGCGCTATGTAGGGGAACAGAGTACCAGTTGGGATGCCATCTAAGAGTCACGTGAACACAACACACCTGCAGGCCATGAGGACAGTCTTGTGGGCACGGAACTGCTGTCTGTTGACCAGGATGGTGACATCTGTGAGGATGTCCCGGCTCCGTAGCCGGTTGAGATTCAGCAGTACGTCGCTGGCGTGACGCGTGAATTGGATACAGCTGTCTGCTGAGCAAGCCATCTTGTCAAGCTCTGGCGGGGGAAAAAAACACAAACACAAAAAAACAAGTACAACAAATTGTAGTCAGAGTCATGGATAGACATACAAAAGGGTTATATACAGCTCCGATACTGGTTAATCATCATATAAGTAGTATCCTGGTGGTGAAACCCCGGGGGAAATATGAACCAAATTGCAGGGCTCTCTAACCATGTTCCACAAAACTACCCTGCTGTAGGGTTAGTTAGTTATAACTAACTAGTTATAACTAACCCGATTCAGCTTGTCGACCAGCTAATCATTACAATCAGGTGTGTTAGGGTTGGAGTGAAAACCTACAAGAAGGCTCTCTAGAAACAGCGTTGAATAAAATGAATATAGAGATAGATACTTTAAAATGTAACCTTTATTTAATCAGGCAAGTCAGTTAACAACAAATTCTTATACAAGATAAAGCATGGCAACTTTTATGAAGGCTGGGGTGATTGTTATTTTGCACTTGTTTATATGTGTTGGTTATTCTAAGAATAGAAATGTCACCATCCTCACCACTACTGTCTGATTGCAGTGTGACTTTTCAGCCACTAGGCGGCACCATTCAACAGAGTAAATAAACTACGGCGCTTTCAACTAACATTTTCTGGGCGGCCACACTTGTTCCCGAATGTGGGATAACACTTGATTTACTTATTGCTGGCACTCAAACATGAATTTAGAAGATTATATATATATATATATATAATGAATATATATATTTTTAAAACCTGAACCCTTATTCAATAAAAGTAAACTCAAGCATTCTGCAGTAACATACTGGTTCTGTATGGTGTTTGGTTCTGTGGCAGCAGCCTAGCCTACATGATGTAATGTCTCATAGCAGCACACGGTCATTCGGGCATGGAAACGTAGTGTGGGAACAGTTCGTGATATATAGTTGAGAAATGCAAGCACCAGGTGTATGAGTAGCCTACACCGTGTCATCACAACACACCCAACTTTGCCACACAGGCTTTTGACGTATTGTAAGGGGATGTGTCCAACCTGGACTCAGGGTTAGACATAACAAAGTAAAGGTAAATCTGGGCCACACGCCAATTAGTACGATATGTTACGTTTTGAGAGATATTTATTAGTTGATGTCCATCATTTTTGTATGATGTGTTACGAATTGCAATTTGTTGTGGCTAACGTTAGCTAGGTGGCTAACATTAGCTAGGCTGTTGGTTAGGGTTAAGGGAAGGGTTAGCTATCATGCTAAGTAGTTGAAAAGTGTTCTAATTAGCTAAAATTGTTTGTGATGACATTCAAACATGCGCAACCTTTGGGTTTCTGGATGTTTGTGTTACCCACCCAACCACTCTTTTTTGCCTTATGTAACCTTCTGTTTTATGGAACCATGCGCAGCATATCATACTCATTTACGTGTCCTGGATTTACGTTTACTATGTTACGTCTAGACTAGGAAACCAGGCTGGCGTGTCTTTAAATAATATGTCTGTGCCATCTGGGCATTTCTTACGTGTTGAACATTCCGTATTGGATTGGAACTTGATTATTTTCTCGCCCTCTGAACCAACAACACACGCCAAAGACGTAGCCTTCATTTTCCCGCTATATCGTTAATAAACAACCCCTAGTCTATCACTAACTCTTACTTATTAACAATGGACAAAACAGTTTGAGCATATTCCGGACAAAAGTTGGCAGATGTAAATGTACTGTTGACTGCCAGAGAACATTTGAATGATTATAGTATAGTAGTAATGATAATAATAGTAGTAATAATAATAATAAACCTAGTTTACATTTTTTTTAAATGCATTTAACGGTAGATTAAACGGCAAAAAATTATCCATAAACTTAAAAATATGATACGTCAAATTATACCACAAGATGTCATCAATTTACTGTAGACGTTTATACGTCTGATCATTAATATATTAGCCTAGAAGTGTGTTTGATCTTTAGCGATATAAATAGCGGGTAGTCAGACGCAGGAGAACACGTTATGGCAATAACACAACGCAATCCAGAAGACTTCAGCATATTTTGAAAACACTTTTGGCATAGTTTATGTTTCAACTACAGTCTGCGAATTTCAAACGGGTAATTTACTACAAGCCTCAGTCTTTCCGTCCAACCCCCATGTAATAAATTGTTAAACTGTCAGTTTCTTCACGTGGAACAACATGTGGATCCAAACCGGTTCAATAACACCCAAACACATTGAACACAGATGTAGCACTCTCTGTCTCAACCCCATGTCTCAGGCTGTCACTTGACTCCTCCCGATATGAACTTTAAATAAAGAATCTATACACAGGTTGAAGTAACCACGGTTTTCATATATAGGCTATAACCCAGCTACGACTACTGATTTAGCGACACATGTCATATCAGACCAATTTTGTCATTTATTTTCAGTTATTCACTTTTCAATCACATTCATATATAGTAACTTTTGTCGCTCTTCTTCATAGCCTACATTCAGACCCTTAGCCTAGCTAGGCCTACACTTCAACAATGCTGTTTTACACAGACTCCTTGCATTGAAGCTTAGCAATCAAATAACAGTTGTATTGCATCTGCTAAGCACTCAATTACTGCAACATTGTAGCTGTTAATCACTCCATTCAATGCGACATTGTATCGGTTGAAGTCATTCTGCCTAAAGTCACACGCTCCCCTGGCTCCAGACAGATCGCATGCAGGTACAAACGTGCGCATATGCTGGTCTGTGCAGCAGCGGAACGCTACAAACTACAAACAACAAGATTTCCGTGGAGGAGGCGGGGGGGTAACCGCGAGACAAGACGATCAATATCTCGTGCAACCAGATCCCGATGTGCTCGTTCAGTACCGATTGTTCAATTTGACTTTTCTCCCCCCTCCTAGACATCTAAAACAATGCATAGCATAACAGCCTTGACACACATACCCCTGTCTATCTGCCACAAGCCCGACACACATACCCCTGCCTATCTGCCACAAGCCCGACAGACACACTTGTGCAAGTTAGGCTATTTAATTATGCCTGTGGGAATCACGTTATAAATAAACAAAATAATGTATGTGTACACCGCTGTTATTAATACAATGACAATTAGGTGAACACAGTTGCAAAATCCACCCAGGTTAGAGCTCTACTTAGGTTTGCTAAGAATATATAGAAGGCAACACTTCAAACTGAACAACCGGTTTGTTGTTAGACTGACTAGTGTGCTGGAATACTAACAGAATAAGCACGTAATCTAATTTCTGTTTTGCGATCAGCACAGTACATTAAAAAAAAGCCTCTACTGTCAAACCGACACAAGGCGACCAGAGCTGTAGAGAGTGAAGGGAGGACAGCGAAATATTATACAGACAGAAGCTATGTCAAGAGCAGATGTCACCCGCCAAAGAATGCGCTCAAACCCGTCCACCCTACACCTTCAAAAATCACATTATAAAACACATTCAGAAACACACCAACACCTGCAATAAAGAGCACAACTTCGCGCCAAATTACATAGGAAAAAAGGAATAAAAAAAAAAAAATCACCTGGTATTGCTTTCCTAGAAACTTCTTGCATCACCACTTCTAAGAACCCCCAGTTCTAAGAATCAGAGGAGCTCAATTCTCGGAATTTGAGCTTGTGGCGATACCACTTTCAGAGGGCAGGGGAGAGTCAGGTTTTAATGCTAGCTGAGAAATCATCTTTTTGAGATGTTTATTTTCGTGCATATTGTACAACATAAATTGTGGAACAATTGTAATACAAATTTAAAGTGAAATTATGTACAAATATTGTCATTTTTTAAATCTATTTGAAGAGAAATCGAGTGTTGAGTTTTTTCATTCCCCCTACTTTTGGATTCTACCAGACCTAGACGGTCACGTGGGGTAAACGAGTTGTCTACGTCATCACGCCTCTAAACCCAGCCCCTAAATTCTCTGAACTAATCTGCTATTCTATGACATAGGCAGTGGCCGTCCATTCGTTGCCTGTGTGAAACCCACATGAATAATTTACACAGAAGCTACCTGGAGTGCTTATTTACACGGACATGCGTTGCGTAGGCCTATTTGTTGTGATATTATAATACATTTTTGTTGCTTCTCCTGCGGGGGAATATTGCATTCTTTTTTATTTTTAACTCGCAGTTCTACCTTCATTGCTGTGGACTGTCTGCCGGCATATCATCACAAGGGTTTGTTTAGGATGAGATTATATTTGTGAACCAAAGACATTGTGTTTTAAAACTATCTTCATCACTGGGATTTTCCGTTTCTGTAGCCTTTTTTGTTGCCTTTGAGGCTGACTGTTTATGCCAGGTTTATCTGAAAAATATGCTTTAGATTTAGGTTATTACGGCAGGTTGGTGTTTATTGTCATGAATCTTGCACAGGAGGCAGAACACCAACGATTTCCGCTAGATGGGCCAGCTGCAAAGTCAAAATTGTCTATATCGTAAAAACGTATGAAAAAAAAGTGTAGGGTTAGGTATTAGGGTTAGCAGTGTGGTTAAGGTTGGGTTTAAAATCCGCTGTTAAGACTTTGTGGCTTTGCCTTCTAGTGACCACTCTGCAGAGCTGCCTCCGGGGCAAGATACAGGACAATACATTCCAACCTGCGTTATTGCGGTCAGATTGACCATAACCTGTATAGGTTAACAACTGGTTAATGCTATACAGTGTATCTAGCCTATATAATCGTCCGCAGCTATGCAAAGCATGAACTATTTTCTCTCTCTCTCTCTCTCTGACGTACGTCAGCAGCCAATGTTGAGCAATACAGCCTACAGCAGCAAATTTACCAAATTTAAATTGGGTTGACCAAAAATGTTCAACGTGCGAATGAAAAAACCATAGGCATAGTGTTGGAATAAAAAGTGTCATTTAGCCTTCAAATCAATCAAGACAAAAAGGCTAAATTAGGATATATATTAGGTATGACTGGGCCTAATACACAGATGGACATTTCTTCCAACTACAGCATAACCCCACACTAAACGTTATAGACTGCGTTTATAATTTAAAACAAATCTTTATTTAACTAAGTCAGTCAGTTAAGAACAAACGACATATGTTTACCTCGGGAGATTCGATCTGGCAACCTTTCGGTTACTGGCCCAACGCTCTAACCACCTGCCGCCCCAAAATAGGGTAAATAGGTTTAGACTTATTTACCGTATTATTAGAATAGGCAAACATTTTAATGGTCATCATTGTTAGTCCAAATCAGAGCGATTGGAGCGGATCGTTAATGTGTTCAATTAGCATAGTGTTTGAAGTGTATGAACCACTCAGGTCGTTGAGTCAAGGCCAAGGCCAACCCTGAATGTCAAACCCTTTAAATGAACTCTAGCGCTCCTAAATAAACAGTCCCCTATGTAATGGCCTATGTAATGCACTCTCACAAGGCTAAATATAGTCCTTTCTAATCGTGAAATGTAAATAGGCCTATTTTTCCTAAATTAAATTTAGATGTGGATCAAATCAGTGGAAATAATTTACGGTTGATCTGAAGTTATAGGCCTGACGCTTCAGAATGGATGGAGAATCATGCGTTCACTTGTGTGACGAATTATAGGCTGAACATGTCCAACAGACAGTAAGTAGTAACCCACAAATGATATCAAGTGCGCAACATTGTGTCAAGTGAATATTGGAATTCAATGCGCCTGTGGCACAATTCTGCCTATCGAATTAAGATTAGTTTTTGTTGCATAGCAACTTTCAAATACAGATCCCACTTTGTGACGTTACTGCGTGATGGCGCGTTATAGTAAACCTTATGCATTACCTTTATATTTGAGTGCCTATTTGATTGATGAGTTATTGAAGTTATGCCTAAAGCAAAGACCTGCCGGCTAATTTGCGTTATGGTATTAAAGCTAACAATCTTTTTTTTTTTAAATAAAAACATTTATCTTTAAAGTCTATTTTAGGCGATTTTGTATTATTTGTTTATGATCTGTTTACAAATAGGCATAATAACCACATGTATTTTTTTAAAGTCCTTTTTACGTCAGTAGTTGTCACAAAGTGCTTTAGTAACCTCATGCTTTGTAATAAACCTTAACTTTGCATAAAGGGCGTGTACTTGTTAATGTTCTAGGGGTTTCCATGGGGATATTTTTTTCAGCCATTAACGGCCACATCTAGTGACCTGCCTGTCTGTCTGCCTGTCTGTCTGACTGCCTGTCTGTCTGACTGAGCAAATAGAGGATGCCTCTTTTGTTCTCCGCTTTTTAAACTTAACCCGTTCACTTTTTTTCGTGTAATTGATATTGGATTAAAACGTTTATTTTAAGAAAGTCATTTTTTTTTAAAGTATGAAAATGTATGCCAATGTATGGAGTACAATTTAATTGTATTATTGACGTAGGCTATTGAATCACTTTCATGTATCATTCCTTTTATGTTGCTCTACTCTCTTTGAATTGGAAAAAAATAACAACATTAAAATACTTTTTAACTTTATAAACGTGGTCCGTCTGGTCCTTTTCTCCGTGTCTTTTTTCCTTCGATCCAGCCTGGCTCTTATTACAGTGTCTAAAGGTGAATGCACCAATTTGTAAGTCGCTCTGGATAAGAGCGTCTGCTAAATGACTTAAATGTAAATGTAATGTAAACTGAGTGACAGCTCGGGTGGTCCTCCTTGTTTTTTCTTTGACATGACATACTTTTAGTCTGTCCTTCCTTTTCTGTAAGTGAACACGACTTGTTTTGTCTTTAGTGTTGTGTGGAGTGGAGGCTGGTATTGAGCAGTAGCCCTCAGTACTGTCTGTTATACTACACTACTGCTGTGTTTTACTGCTATGTCCCGTTCCCCCGCTCCTTTAAGTGGGACTGGTTTCAGCTGATTAATGTCCGTCCAACTTGGCTCTATAGACTGACCTCTGCCCTTTAAGATGGAACTGAAGAGGAGACCAATTGATGCGCCCAAAATGGAACCCTATTCCTTATCTATTCCCATAGGGGATCTGGTAAAACGTAGTGCACTATATAGGGAATAGGGTGCCATTTGGGATGCTGAAGGCTGTGATCACTGAGGACACAACCCCATGTTGCAGCCTACTTAGTGTCTTCTCTGGTATATCAAGTGTCTATAATATCAAGTGTCTATAAAGACCGCAAACAAACAAATAAAAAGGAAAACATATTTATAGAAATAGGGGACTTGAGATATGTGTTTAAATGAGTTAGTAGTTTAGGGGACTTGACATATGTGTTTAAATGAGTGGGGTGGTATGATTAGTCTGGTCCCAGATCTGTTTGTGTTATCGTGTCAACTCCTTGGCATAACAATGAGTGAACAAACAGATCTGGGACCAGGCTATGGTACGACTAGGATCTAGCCCACCTGGGTAGCTGGGGTTATGGTGGCTCCACATCGTGAACTGTCCTGCCTCTTCTCTCACCCGACTCACTCCCTGGCATAGGAGGAGCATCTGCTGGGCTGGAGAGACAAAGTGAAAACATTTAGTAAAACATCTGGAATCAGATTCGTCTCAAAATAAATGGTATGTTTTGCATAGATTACCAGGGCAAGATTAATGTTTTTTTTTATTTAAATCTAAGACACCATTATTAAGCTGTTTCCTAATAGAGTCAAAGCTTAAAGGGGCAATGTGCAGTTTCTTCATCCAATTTCTTCTTCTTCCTTTGAATATTACGTATAATCTCTTTATGTAGTGTTGTGTTGTCTCTCTTGTCGTGATGTGTGTTTTGTCCTATATTTATATTTTTATTTATTTATTTTTAATCCCAGCCCCCCCCCCCCGGTCCCCACAGGAGGCCTTTTGCCTTTTGGTAGGCCGTCATTGTAAATAACAATTTGTTCTTTAACTGACTAGCCAAGTTAAATAAAGGTACATTTAAAACAAAACAAATGCCTCACGAGCTTAGTTTAAATGTTGTAACCCATCAGAACCCAAAATGTAACCTTGTTTAACTCCAATGTTTGTAAACAAAGTAAATGTAAACAAACACTATTTAGCCTCAAAACATGGCTAAAACTATAATTGTTATATCACGGATGGTCAGTCCTTGCATCCATAGCTCTGCCTATGAATTTGAGAATGGTTACATTTCTCGAGCCCAATCCCTCATAATGTTTTTTAATGACAATGGCAAGGACTTGGGTAGAATGAAACCTTGAGAAGGACCATGCTCTAGAGGAAAAGCCCTCCTCTCTGGAAACAGACCATGCTCTAGAGGAAAAGCCCTCCTCTCTGGAAACAGACCATGCCCTAGAGGTAAAGCCCTCCCCTCTGGAAACAGACCCTAGAGGTAAACCCCTCCCCTCTGGAAACAGACCATGCCCTAGACGTAAAGCTCTCCCCTCTGGAAACAGACCCTAGAGGTAAAGCCCTCCCCTCTGGAAACAGACCCAAGAGGTAAAGCCCTCCTCTCTGGAAACAGACCCTAGAGGTAAAGCCCTCCTTTCTGGAAACAGACCCTCGAGGTAAAGCCCTCCTTTCTGGAAACAGACCCTCGAGGTAAAGCCCTCCTCTCTGGAAACAGACCCTCGAGGTAAAGCCCTCCTTTCTGGAAACAGACCCTCGAGGTAAAGCCCTCCTTTCTGGAAACAGACCCTAGAGGTAAAGCCCTCCCCTCTGGAAACAGACCCTAGAGGTAAAGCCCTCCTCTCTGGAAACAGACCCTAGAGGTAAAGCCCTCCTTTCTGGAAACAGACCCTAGAGGTAAAACCCTCCTCTCTGGAAACAGACCCTAGAGGTAAAGCCCTCCTCTCTGGAAACAGACCCTAGAGGTAAAGCCCTCCCCTCTGGAAACAGACCATGCTCTAGAGGTAAAGCCCTCCCCTCTGGAAACAGACCATAGCCTAGAGGTAAAGCCCCCCCCTCTGGAAACAGACCATGCCCTAGAGGTAAAGCCCTCCCCTCTGGAAACAGACCATGCCCTAGAGGTAAAGCCCTCCCCTCTGGAAACAGACCATAGCCTAGAGGTAAAGCCCTCCCCTCTGGAAACAGACCATGCCCTAGACGTAAAGCCCTCCCCTCTGGAAACAGACCCTAGAGGTAAAGCCCTCCCCTCTGGAAACAGACCATGCCCTAGACGTAAAGCTCTCCCCTCTGGAAACAGACCCAAGAGGTAAAGCCCTCCTCTCTGGAAACAGACCCTAGAAGTAAAGCCCTCCTCTCTGGAAACAGACCATGCTCTAGAGGTAAAGCCCTCCCCTCTGGAAACAGACCATAGCCTAGAGGTAAAGCCCTCCCCTCTGGAAACAGGCCCTAGAGGTAAAGCCCTCCTTTCTGGAAACAGACCCTCGAGGTAAAGCCCTCCTCTCTGGAAACAGGCCCTAGAGGTAAAGCCCTCCCCTCTGGAAACAGACCCTAGAGGTAAAGCCCTCCTTTCTGGAAACAGACCCTAGAGGTAAAGCCCTCCTCTCTGGAAACAAACCCTAGAGGTAAAGCCCTCCTCTCTGGAAACAGACCATGCCCTAGAGATAAAGCCTATCCCTCACTCCTCTTCCCTCTGTCTGGCCAGACACAAGTTCAGCACAATCTCATAAAATGTGTAACCTGTTTACAATTGTGCAATGCAAAGTTTGATACAGTTGATGTTTATATCGCTATCATGCCAAGCCCCCCTTCCCCTGCCAAGCCCCCCTTCCCCTGCCAAGCCCCCCTTCCCCTGCCAAGCCCCCCTTCCCCTGCCAAGCCCCCCTTCCCCTGTCAAGCCCCCCTTCCCCTGCCAAGCCCCCCTTCCCCTGTCAAGCCCCACTTCCCCTGTCAAGCCCCCCTTCCCCTGTCAAGCCCCCCTTCCCCTGCCAAGCCCCCCTTCCCCTGCCAAGCCCCTCTTCCCCTGCCAAGCCCCCCTTCCCCTGCCAAGCCCCCCTTCCCCTGCCAAGCCCCCCTTCCCCTGTCAAGCCCCCCTTCCCCTGCCAAGCCCCCCTTACCCTGCCAAGCCCCCTTCCCCTGTCAAGCCCCCCTTCCCCTGCCAAGCCCCCCTTCCCCTGCCAAGCCCCCCTTACCCTGCCAAGCCCCTCTTCCCCTGCCAAGCTCCCCTTCCCCTGCCAAGCCCCCCTTCCCCTGCCAAGCCCCTCTTCCCCTGCCAAGCCCCTCTTCCCCTGCCAAGCCCCCCTTCCCCTGCCAAGCCCCCCTTCCCCTGCCAAGCCGCCCTTCCCCTGCCAAGCCCCCCTTCCCCTTTCAAGCCCCCCTTCCCCTGTCAAGCCCCCCTTCCCCTGTCAAGCCCCCCCTTCCCCTGTCAAGCCCCCCTTCCCCTGTCAAGCCCCCCTTCCACTGCCAAGCCCCCCTTCCCCTGCCAAGCCCCCCTTCCCCTGCCAAGCCCCCCTTCCCCTGCCAAGCCCCCCTTCCCCTGCCATGCCCCCCTTCCCCTGCCAAGCCCCCCTTCCCCTGCCAAGCCCCTCTTCCCCTGCCAAGCCCCTCTTCCCCTGCCAAGCCCCCCTTCCCCTGCCAAGCCCCCCTTCCCCTGTCAAGCCCCCCTTCCCCTGCCAAGCCCCCCTTCCCCTGTCAAGCCCCACTTCCCCTGCCAAGCCCCCCTTCCCCTGCCAAGCCCCTCTTCCACCGCCACCCCTCCTCTTGTACACTGCTGCTAGTCGCTGTTTGTTTGTTACCTATGTATAGTAACATCGCCCCCACCTGCATGTACAGATTACCTCAACTAGCCTCTACCCCCGCACATTGACTCGGTACCGGTGCCCCCTGTATATAACCCGCACATTGACTCGGTACCGGTGCCCCCTGTATATAACCCGCACATTGACTCGGTACCGGTGCCCCCTGTATATAACCCGCACATTGACTCGGTACCGGTGCCCCCTGTATATAACCTGCACATTGACTCGGTACCGGTGCCCCCTGTATATAACCTCGTTGTTGTTATTCTTATTGTGTTACTTTTTATTGTTACTTTTTATTTTAGTCTACTTGGTAAATATTTTCTTCTTCTTGAACTACGCTGTTGGTTAATAAGGGCTTGTCAGTAAAGCATTTCACGGTAAAGTCAACAGTTGTAGTATTCGGCACGTGGCAAATAAAGTTGGATTTGAATTCCCCTGTCAAGCCCCCCTTCCCCTGTCAAGCCCCCCTTCCCCTGTCAAGCCCCCCTTCCCCTGTCAAGCCCCCCTTCCCCTGTCAAGCCCCCCTTCCCCTGTCAAGCCCCCCCTTCCCCTGTCAAGCCCCCCTTCCCCTGTCAAGCCCCCCCTTCCCCTGTCAAGCCCCCCTTCCCCTGTCAAGCCCCCCCTTCCCCTGTCAAGCCCCCCTTCCCCTGTCAAGCCCCCCTTCCCCTGTCAAGCCCCCCTTCCCCTGTCAAGCCCCCCCTTCCCCTGTCAAGCCCCCCCTTCCCCTGTCAAGCCCCCCTTCCCCCGTCAAGCCCCCCTTCCCCCGCCAAGCCCCCTTCCCCCGCCAAGCCCCCCCTTCCAGCGCCAACAAGCCCCCCCCTTCCCCCGCCAAGCCCCCCCTTCCAGCGCCAACAAGCCCCCCCCCCTTCCCCCGCAAAATATAAAAAGACAAACATGTTTTGAAACTTTATCTTTGTAACAAGTGGGCCCTATGAGGTAATAGGAAAGAGTGAAGACAGGAAAAGAGTTGGTCTATAAATAGTCTGTTCTCTGCTCAGACTCTCTGCGTGTGGGCTCATTGGGTTAGATAGAGAATAGTTAATATTGTTTTCTGCTCAGACTCTCTGCGTGTGGGCTCATTGGGTTAGATAGAGAATAGTTAATACTGTTTTCTGCTCAGACTCTCTGCGTGTGGGCTCATTGGGTTAGATAGAGAATAGTTAATACTGTTCTCTGCTCAGACTCTCTGCGTGTGGGCTCATTGGGTTAGATAGAGAATAGTCTGTTTTCTGCTCAGACTCTCTGCGTGTGGGCTCATTGGGTTA
Organism: Salvelinus alpinus; assembly: GCF_045679555.1. Classification (NCBI taxonomy): domain Eukaryota; kingdom Metazoa; phylum Chordata; class Actinopteri; order Salmoniformes; family Salmonidae; genus Salvelinus; species Salvelinus alpinus. Next base: position 53,006,196 of record NC_092101.1, read on the forward strand.
GATAGAGAATAGTTAATATTGTTCTCTGCTCAGACTCTCTGCGTGTGGGCTCATTGGGTTAGATAGAGAATAGTCTGTTTTCTGCTCAGACTCTCTGCGTGTGGGCTCATTGGGTTAGATAGAGAATAGTTAATATTGTTCTCTGCTCAGACTCTCTGCGTGTGGGCTCATTGGGTTAGATAGAGAATAGTTAATATTGTTTTCTGCTCAGACTCTCTGCGTGTGGGCTCATTGGGTTAGATAGAGAATAGTCTGTTCTCTGCTCAGACTCTCTGCGTGTGGGCTCATTGGGTTAGATAGAGAATAGTTAATACTGTTCTCTGCTCAGACTCTCTGCGTGTGGGCTCATTGGGTTAGATAGAGAATAGTTAATACTGTTCTCTGCTCAGACTCTCTGCGTGTGGGCTCATTGGGTTAGATAGAGAATAGTTAATATTGTTTTCTGCTCAGACTCTCTGCGTGTGGGCTCATTGGGTTAGATAGAGAATAGTCTGTTCTCTGCTCAGACTCTGCGTGTGGGCTCATTGGGTTAGATAGAGAATAGTTAATACTGTTCTCTGCTCAGACTCTCTGCGTGTGGGCTCATTGGGTTAGATAGAGAATAGTCTGTTCTCTGCTCAGACTCTCTGCGTATGGGCTCATTGGGTTAGATAGAGAATAGTTAATATTGTTTTCTGCTCAGACTCTCTGCGTGTGGGCTCATTGGGTTAGATAGAGAATAGTTAATACTGTTCTCTGCTCAGACTCTGCGTGTGGGCTCATTGGGTTAGATAGAGAATAGTTAATACTGTTCTCTGCTCAGACTCTCTGCGTGTGGGCTCATTGGGTTAGATAGAGAATAGTTAATACTGTTCTCTGCTCAGACTCTCTGCGTGTGGGCTCATTGGGTTAGATAGAGAATAGTTAATACTGTTCTCTGCTCAGACTCTCTGCGTGTGGGCTCATTGGGTTAGATAGAGAATAGTCTGTTCTCTGCTCAGACTCTGCGTGTGGGCTCATTGGGTTAGATAGAGAATAGTTAATATTGTTTTCTGCTCAGACTCTCTGCGTGTGGGCTCATTGGGTTAGATAGAGAATAGTTAATATTGTTCTCTGCTCAGACTCTGCGTGTGGGCTCATTGGGTTAGATAGAGAATAGTTAATATTGTTCTCTGCTCAGACTCTGCGTGTGGGCTCATTGGGGTAGATAGAGAATAGTTAATACTGTTCTCTGCTCAGACTCTCTGCGTGTGGGCTCATTGGGTTAGATAGAGAATAGTTAATATTGTTCTCTGCTCAGACTCTCTGCGTGTGGGCTCATTGGGTTAGATAGAGAATAGTCTGTTTTCTGCTCAGACTCTCTGCGTGTGGGCTCATTGGGTTAGATAGAGAATAGTTAATACTGTTTTCTGCTCAGACTCTCTGCGTGTGGGCTCATTGGGTTAGATAGAGAATAGTTAATACTGTTTTCTGCTCAGACTCTCTGCGTGTGGGCTCATTGGGTTAGATAGAGAATAGTTAATACTGTTCTCTGCTCAGACTCTCTGCGTGTGGGCTCATTGGGTTAGATAGAGAATAGTTAATATTGTTTTCTGCTCAGACTCTCTGCGTGTGGGCTCATTGGGTTAGATAGAGAATAGTTAATACTGTTTTCTGCTCAGACTCTCTGCGTGTGGGCTCATTGGGTTAGATAGAGAATAGTTAATACTGTTCTCTGCTCAGACTCTCTGCGTGTGGGCTCATTGGGTTAGATAGAGAATAGTCTGTTCTCTGCTCAGACTCTCTGCGTGTGGGCTCATTGGGTTAGATAGAGAATAGTCTGTTCTCTGCTCAGACTCTCTGCGTGTGGGCTCATTGGGTTAGATAGAGAATAGTCTGTTCTCTGCTCAGACTCTCTGCGTGTGGGCTCATTGGGTTAGATAGAGAATAGTTAATATTGTTCTCTGCTCAGACTCTCTGCGTGTGGGCTCATTGGGTTAGATAGAGAATAGTTAATATTGTTCTCTGCTCAGACTCTGCGTGTGGGCTCATTGGGTTAGATAGAGAATAGTCTGTTCTCTGCTCAGACTCTCTGCGTGTGGGCTCATTGGGTTAGATAGAGAATAGTTAATACTGTTCTCTGCTCAGACTCTCTGCGTGTGGGCTCATTGGGTTAGATAGAGAATAGTTAATACTGTTCTCTGCTCAGACTCTCTGCGTGTGGGCTCATTGGGTTAGATAGAGAATAGTTAATACTGTTCTCTGCTCAGACTCTCTGCGTGTGGGCTCATTGGGTTAGATAGAGAATAGTTAATACTGTTCTCTGCTCAGACTCTCTGCGTGTGGGCTCATTGGGTTAGATAGAGAATAGTCTGTTCTCTGCTCAGACTCTGCGTGTGGGCTCATTGGGTTAGATAGAGAATAGTCTGTTCTCTGCTCAGACTCTGCGTGTGGGCTCATTGGGTTAGATAGAGAATAGTTAATATTGTTCTCTGCTCAGACTCTGCGTGTGGGCTCATTGGGTTAGATAGAGAATAGTTAATACTGTTCTCTGCTCAGACTCTCTGCGTGTGGGCTCATTGGGTTAGATAGAGAATAGTCTGTTCTCTGCTCAGACTCTCTGCGTGTGGGCTCATTGGGTTAGATAGAGAATAGTTAATATTGTTTTCTGCTCAGACTCTCTGCGTGTGGGCTCATTGGGTTAGATAGAGAATAGTCTGTTCTCTGCTCAGACTCTCTGCGTGTGGGCTCATTGGGTTAGATAGAGAATAGTTAATATTGTTCTCTGCTCAGACTCTCTGCGTGTGGGCTCATTGGGTTAGATAGAGAATAGTCTGTTCTCTGCTCAGACTCTGCGTGTGGGCTCATTGGGTTAGATAGAGAATAGTTAATACTGTTTTCTGCTCAGACTCTGCGTGTGGGCTCATTGGGTTAGATAGAGAATAGTTAATACTGTTTTCTGCTCAGACTCTCTGCGTGTGGGCTCATTGGGTTAGATAGAGAATAGTTAATATTGTTCTCTGCTCAGACTCTCTGCGTGTGGGCTCATTGGGTTAGATAGAACAGAGTTGATACAGGAGCCAGAGAGGTTATGACTTTTAGTTATAACTGTTCAGGATCTTTATATCAGGGGCTAAGTAAGTACTGTATCGACACAATCAACCTAATCTGCCTATAGTACAGCTATACTGTACAGTTCATACGGAAAGTATTCAGACCCCTTCACTTTTTCCACATTATGTTTAAGTTACAGCCTTGTTTTAAAATTGATTAAATATATATTTATTGTCATCAATCTACACACAATACCGCATAATGACAAAGTGAAAACATGTTTTTAGACATTTTGCAAATGTATTAAAAATAAAAACAGAAATACCTTATTTACATACAAATTCAGACCATTTGCTATGAAACTCAAAATTGAGCTCAGGTGCATTCTGTTTCCATTGATCATCCTTGAGATGTTTCTACAACTTGATTGGAGTCCATCTGTATTAAATTCAATTGATTGGACATGATTTGGAAAGGCACACACCTGTCTATATAAAAGGTCCCACAGTTGACAGTGGATGTCAGAGCAAAAACCAAGCCATGAGGTAGAAGGAATTGACCGTACAGCTATGAGATAGGACTGTGTTGAGGCACAGATCTGTGGAAGGGTACCAAAAAATGCCTGCAGCATTGTAGGTCCCCAAGAACACAGTGACCTCCATCATTCTTAAATGGAAGAAGTTTGGAACCACCAAGACTCTTCATAGAGCTGGCCGCCCGGCCAAACTGAGCAATCGGTGGAGATTGGGAGGTCAGGGAGGTGACCAAGAACCCAATGGTCACTCTGAGAGAGCTCCAGCGTTCCTCTGTGGAGATGGGAGAACCTTCCAGAAGGACAACCATCTCTGCAGCACTCCACCAATCAGGCCTTTATGGTAGAGCGGCCAGATGGAAACCACTCTTCAGTAAAAGTGTCACGACTTCCGCCGAAGTCGGTCCCTCTCCTTGTTCGGGCGGTGTTTCGGCGGTCGACGTCACCGACCTTCTAGCCATCATTGATCCATTTTTCATTTTCCATTGGTTTTGTCTTGTCTTCCTACACACCTGGTTCCAATCCCATCAATTACATGTTGTGTATTTAACCCTCTGTTGCCCCTCATGTCCTTGTCGGAGATTGTTTGTTGTATGTCGGTGTTTATTGTTATTTCTGGTGTGCGACGGGTTTTGCACCCTCTATTTGTTATTTTGGTATATTTTGGTTTTCGGAGGTTTTGATGTTCATTAAACAGCTCCGTTTTTACCAAGTTCGTTCTCCTGCGCCTGACTTCCCTGCCACCAGCACGCACCCATTACAAAAAGGCACATGACAGCCCGCTGGGAGTTTGTCAAAAGGCAGCTAAAGACTGTCAGACCATGATAAATAAGATTCTCTGGTCTGATGAAACCAAGATTGAACTCTTTGGCCTGAATGCCAAGCATCATGTCTGGAGGAAACCTAACACCATCCCTACGGTAAAACATGGTGGTGGAGGCATCATGCTGTGGGGATGTTTTTCAGCAGCAGGGACTGGGAGACTAGTCAGGATCTAGGGAAAGATGAATGGAGCAATGTACAGAGAGATCCTTGATTAAAAACCTGCTCCAGAGTGCTCAGGACCTCAGACTGGGGCGAAGGTTCACCTTCAAACAGTACAACAACCGTAAGCACACAGCCAAGACAACGTAGAAGTGGCTTCAGGACAAGTCTCTGAATGTCCTTGAGTTGCCCAGCCAGAACCCGGACTTGAACCCGATCGAACATCTCTGGAGAGACCTGAAAACAGCTGTGCAGCATCGCTCCCCATCCAACCTGACAGAGCTTGAGAGGATCTGCAGAGAAGATGCTTCAACAAAGTACTGAGTAAAGGGTCTGAATACTTATTGTAAATGTGATATTTCAGTTTTTTATTTTTAATACATTTCTAAAGACCGGTTTTTGCTTCGTCATTATGGGGTATTGTGATGTCATTATGGGGTATTGTGATGTCATTATGGGGTATTGTGTGTAGATTGATGAAGGGAAAAAACAATTTAAGATAGTAGAATAGAATAAGGTTGTAACGTAAAAAAAAATGTGGAAAAAGTCAAGGGGTCTGAATACTTGTATTGAATACTGTACGTGTTAGTAATTGCCCGGTTGTCATAAAATTAGAGTTAGCTTTTAACTGACTTGCCTGGTTAAATTAAATAAAGGTTATGAAATAAAAACAATGACGACGAGGGTGACCTGTCAAATAAATAGTAATTACACAACATGCTAAATCTTTTAAGGTGTGTAGAGCTAACTGATTTCAGGAAGTCAATGACATACATATTTCTTAAACCAGATGACCCCCCCCCCCCCCCCCCCCACTAATAAATATTGTGTTTTGATTGACAAATTATAAATGTTTCATTATTTTAATGATCAAACAAAGGTATTATTTGCGTCCACGTTAGACGGCAGAAAGTAGTAGAAAGAGTAATTATTGAAAAACAAGTTCATGAAATATTTCCGGTTTATTTGGATATTGATTTTACGTTACTTAAACTTTGCTTTCTAAAAATATAAATTCTTGCAAAAAAAAGAAAAGAAAAGTGAGTTACTTAAAATCCAATGTTATTGGTCACATTCACAGATGATAACAGATGTTATTACGGGTGTAGAGAAATGATTATAATCTCTTGTGGACACACTACATGAACTCAGAGCATCTGACCAAATGAAGACAGATTTTAGTTCTGGGTTAACCGAGAGATTATGTTACTATCTCAAATGATGATTGGGCCCTTGGTGCGGAATGAGATAGATTCTCTGAGGTCATTACTGTATATCTCCGTCCCAAATGGAACCATATTCCCCATAGTGCACTACTTTAGACCAGAGCCCTATGGAACCATATTCCCCATAGTGCACTACTTTAGACCAGAGCCCTATGGAACCATATTCCCCATAGTGCACTACTTTAGACCAGAGCCCTATGGAACCATATTCCCCATAGTGCACTACTTTAGACCAGAGCCCTATGGAACCATATTCCCCATAGTGCACTACTTTAGACCAGAGCCCTATGGAACCATATTCCCCATAGTGCACTACTTTAGACCAGAGCCCTATGGAACCATATTCCCCATAGTGCACTACTTTAGACCAGAGCCCTATGGAACCATATTCCCCATAGTGCACTACTTTAGACCAGAGCCCTATGGAACCATATTCCCCATAGTGCACTACTTTAGACCAGAGCCCTATGGAACCATATTCCCCATAGTGCACTACTTTAGACCAGAACCCATGTGGTCAATAGGCTTCTATTTGGGATTATACAGATTGTAAACAACCTTCCATCCTGGCCAAAGATTCACCGTTTTTATATATATTTTGTATTTAACCTTTATTTAACTTGGCAAGTCAGTTTAAGAACAAATTCTTATTTACTGTGACGGCCTACCGAAAGGCAAAAGGTCTCCTGCGGGGACGGGGGCTGGGATTAAAATGTAAAAATAACTCAAATATAAATATAGGACAAAACACACATCTCGACAAGAGAGACAACACAACACAACATAAAGAGAGACCTAAGACAACAACATAGCAAGGCAGCAACACATGACAACACAGCATGGTAGCAACACAACATAACAACAACATGGTAGCAGCACAAAACATGGTACAAACATTATTGGGCACAGACAACAGCACAAAGGGCAAGTAGGTAGTATTAAATTAGATTTTGGGGCGGCAAGTGAATCAAGTTGTGGTTGATTATATTAGTAATGATGCGCTTTTTTTCACTTTTATTTTATTAAAATATTATTATTTATTTCGTGTTTTCTCAACCTTTGTGTGAAGCTATGTTTCCCGTCATATCGTTAAAATACTTTCCCCTGTGGAGCGTTTCTGGTGCATCCATTCGCTTATCTGCATCCGGGCGTGGCGCCGCGGTGTCCCACTAAAATCTCCCCAGGTGTTCCCAATCCAACGGGCGGAACACCAACCCTTCCAAAATAATTAAGGCCTAACACTCTTTTTAACAACAAACTCCGATTCAGCACTGCCAAGTAAAGACACTGCTATGTCTCTGCTCCAAACAAAGAGCAGCGTCAACTTTATTCCAATTCCACTGGGGGGATGTTTAAGACGCTCCCTCCAACACGGGACTGATGCATTATGCACGTCCACAAAGCATCCAGGAGTTGGGAGAGAAGAAGAGACCAGATAATTTACCCAGCCTCCCTGCTGGGCACAGTGAAACAGGCATGGAGATAATTACTGCAAACTTTTTACTCAACCAATTCTACACTAAATAAATGACCCACTTAGATCAGATGGAGATGTGGATGGAGGAAGATGATGAGGGAGTCTGATCAATACCTACAGCTAGCTACCCTCTCCCTCACTGTGTTCTCTCTCCATCTCCCTCGCTGTGTTCTCTCTCCCTCTCCCTCGCTGTGTTCTCTCTCCATCTCCCTCGCTGTGTTCTCTCTCCCTCTCCCTCGCTGTGTTCTCTCTCCCCCTCCCTCACTGTGTTCTCTCTCCATCTCCCTCGCTGTGTTCTCTCTCCCTCTCCCTCGCTGTGTTCTCTCTCCATCTCCCTCGCTGTGTTCTCTCTCCCTCTCCCTCGCTGTGTTCTCTCTCCCTCTCCCTCGCTGTGTTCTCTCTCCCTCTCCCTCACTGTGTTCTCTCTCCCCCTCGCTCGCTGTGTTCTCTCTCCCTCTCCCTCGCTGTGTTCTCTCTCCCTCTCCCTCGCTGTGTTCTCTCCCTCTCCCTCGCTGTGTTCTCTCTCCCTCTCCCTCGCTGTGTTCTCTCTCCCTCTCCCTCGCTGTGTTCTCTCTCCCTCTCCCTCGCTGTGTTCTCTCTCCCTCTCCCTCGCTGTGTTCTCTCTCCATCTCCCTCGCTGTGTTCTCTCTCCCTCTCCCTCGCTGTGTTCTCTCTCCCTCTCCCTCGCTGTGTTCTCTCTCCCTCTCCCTCGCTGTGTTCTCTCTCCCTCTCCCTCGCTGTGTTCTCTCTCCCCCTCGCTCGCTGTGTTCTCTCTACCTCTCCCTCGCTGTGTTCTCTCTCCCTCTCCCTCACTGTGTTCTCTCTCCATCTCCCTCGCTGTGTTCTCTCTCCCTCGCTGTGTTCTCTCTCCCTCTCCCTCGCTGTGTTCTCTCTCCCTCTCCCTCGCTGTGTTCTCTCTCCCTCGCTGTGTTCTCTCTCCCTCTCCCTCGCTGTGTTCTCTCTCCCCCTCGCTCGCTGTGTTCCCTCTCCCTCGCTGTGTTCTCTCTCCCTCTCCCTCGCTGTGTTCCCTCTCCCTCGCTGTGTTCTCTCTCCCTCTCCCTCGCTGTGTTCCCTCTCCCTCGCTGTGTTCTCTCTCCCTCTCCCTCACTGTGTTCTCTCTCTCTCTCCCTCCCTCGCTGTGTTCTCTCTCTCCCTCCCTCGCTGTGTTCTCTCCCTTCCCTCCCTGTGTTCTCTCTCTCTCTCTCTCTCTCTCTCTCTCTCTCTCTCTCTCTCTCTCTCTCTCTCTCTCTCTCTCTCTCTCTCTCTCTCTCTCTCTCTCTCTCTCTCTCTCTCCCCCTCCCTCCCTATGTTCTCTCTCTCGCTCTCTCGCCCTCTCTCTCTCTCTCGCTCTCTCTCTCTCTCGCCCTCTCTCTCGCCCTGTCTCTCTCGCCCTCTCTCTCTCTCTCTCTCTCTCTCTCTCTCTCTCTCTCTCTCTCTCTCTCTCTCTCTCTCTCTCTCTCTCTCTCTCTCTCTCTCTCTCGCCCCCTCTCTCTCTCTCGCCCCTTCTCTCTCTCTCGCCCCTCTCTCTCTCGCCCTCTCTCTCTCCCCCTCTCTCTCTCTCTCTCTCTCTCGCCCCCTCTCCCTCTCTCTCTCCCCCTCTCTCTCTCTCCCTCTCTCTCTCTCTCTACTGTATAAACTGAGTGGGTAGAAGCACATTGTGGCAGTTCATTGTGACCCCAACGTGTCTGCTTATATTATGGGTCACAAGATAATCATCTAATGCAAGAGAAATGGAATCTCTGTCTATTTCACTGATTTTCCTTCCACCTAAACCCTAAATAAAAATTATAATAATATCAATAATAATCTAAGATATATTTGTAGTGTCATTGATACCTATAGTGATGCAAAGTGGACACAGCCCAGCGAAACTATAGGCCTATTCCTGCACAGATTGTACAAACCCCTCCCTCCCTCCCTCCCTCCCTCCCTCCCTCCCTCCCCCTCTCTCTCTCTCTCTCTCTCTCCCTCCCTCCCCCTCTCTCTCTCTCTCTCTCTCTCCCTCCCTCCCCCTCTCTCTCTCTCTTCTCCGAGACATCCAGAAACAGCGTGAAACTATCTGTGCTAGCTTAGGATGTTGTGATGGTGTATAATGATGGTGATAGCAGAAGAGGTGATTGGAGAGCGGTGCCCAGTGTCGACAGCCGGGGGCCATGAGATTGCCTCACACAATAAACTGCACACTTTGCTCTCGTTTCACAGCACATTTCTGCCAACTTCAGTGTTTCATTGTCAGCAAAGATGTGTGAAGAGTCTGCTCCTTCTGTTCTGTGAGGCTGACATGATGCAAGCGGGCTGTAACAGCAGCACAGATCCGCTGGTAGCAACGACGCAGCGGCGGCATTCAAATGGCACCTTATTCCCTTAAATAGGCCTCTTAGTCAAAAGTAGTGCACTATTTAGGAAACAGGGTGCCAATTCGGACACAGCCGATGTCTTTCTCTGTTCCTTCCTCACTTAATGTTTTTTCTTCTGTTGTTAATAAGTATTTCAGGATGTTTCTCGTTGGATCCCTGAAGGATGGTCACATGGACAGCAGTTCATAAATATGACGTTTTTAAAATATGTCTAAGCTGGGGTGGCTTTCATAAAATGATTTGATGAAACATTGAATTTGGCCTTACTGCTATTAGCCCATCTGCGTCTCCTGATTCCTAGCTACACTGTTAGAAAACAAAGGGTTCTTCACCTGTCCCCGTCGGAGAACCCTTTGAAAAACCCTTTTTGGTTCCATGTAGAACTCTTTTGGTTCCAAGTAGAACTCTCTTGGGTTCCATGTAGAACCCTTTCCCCAGAGGGTTCTACGTAGAACCCAAAAGAGTTCTACCTGGAACCAAAAAGGGTTCTATCCAATGGGGACAGCCAAAGAACCCTTTCGGGAACCCTTTTTTCTGTTAACACATGGAACTGTTTTCAGATGGTCATATTGTACCAAGAATCATTGAACTATTTAGATTTTTTGGTATAAAAAATATATTTAAAAAAAATGATTTGATGAAATATTTAATTTTACCTTACTGCTATTAGCTTATAGAAACACACTGAATAACAGATTCATACATGGAAAAACAGATGGTCAAGAAAACATATCAAAAGGACGTTTATTTTAAAGTGTCTGTCCTGTACCTGAGAGATATAATAAAGATCAAGGAATTATTTAGATTTTTTAAAATTCATATAACTACTTCCATATACAGTACACTTCCATGTGTAGCCCTCGTCATGTGACTTTGTGGCGTAGTGCACCTACATGTGCAGCCCTCGTCATGTGACTTTGTGGCGTAGTGTACCTACATGTGTAGCCCTCGTCATGTGACTTTGTGGCGTAGTGCACCTGCATGTGTAGCCCTCGTCATGTGACTTTGTGGCGTAGTGTACCTGCATGTGCAGCCCTCGTCATGTGACTTTGTGGCGTAGTGCACCTACATGTGCAGCCCTCGTCATGTGACTTTGTGGCGTAGTGTACCTGCATGTGCAGCCCTCGTCATGTGACTTTGTGGCGTAGTGTACCTGCATGTGCAGCCCTCGTCATGTGACTTTGTGGCGTAGTGTACCTGCATGTGCAGCCCTCGTCATGTGACTTTGTGGCGTAGTGTACCTGCATGTGCAGCCCTCGTCATGTGACTTTGTGGCGTAGTGCACCTGCATGTGTAGCCCTCGTCATGTGACTTTGTGGCGTAGTGTACCTGCATGTGCAGCCCTAGTCATGTGACTTTGTGGCGTAGTGTACCTACATGTGTAGCCCTCGTCATGTGACTTTGTGGCGTAGTGTACCTACATGTGTAGCCCTCGTCATGTGACTTTGTGGCGTAGTGTACCTGCATGTGGAGCCCTCGTCATGTGACTTTGTGGCGTAGTGTACCTGCATGTGCAGCCCTCGTCATGTGACTTTGTGGCGTAGTGTACCTGCATGTGCAGCCCTCGTCATGTGACTTTGTGGCGTAGTGTACCTGCATGTGTAGCCCTCGTCATGTGACTTTGTGGCGTAGTGTACTTGCATGTGCAGCCCTAGTCATGTGACTTTGTGGCGTAGTGTACCTACATGTGTAGCCCTCGTCATGTGACTTTGTGGCGTAGTGTACCTACATGTGTAGCCCTCGTCATGTGACTTTGTGGCGTAGTGTACCTACATGTGTAGCCCTCGTCATGTGACTTTGTGGCGTAGTGTACCTGCATGTGTAGCCCTCGTCATGTGACTTTGTGGCGTAGTGTACCTACATGTGTAGCCCTCGTCATGTGACTTTGTGGCGTAGTGTACCTACATGTGTAGCCCTCGTCATGTGACTTTGTGGCGTAGTGTACCTGCATGTGCAGCCCTCGTCATGTGACTTTGTGGCGTAGTGTACCTACATGTGTAGCCCTCGTCATGTGACTTTGTGGCGTAGTGTACCTGCATGTGTAGCCCTCGTCATGTGACTTTGTGGCGTAGTGTACCTGCATGTGCAGCCCTAGTCATGTGACTTTGTGGCGTAGTGTACCTGCATGTGTAGCCCTCGTCATGTGACTTTGTGGCGTAGTGTACCTACATGTGCAGCCCTCGTCATGTGACTTTGTGGCGTAGTGTACCTACATGTGTAGCCCTCGTCATGTGACTTTGTGGCGTAGTGTACCTGCATGTGTAGCTCTCGTCATGTGACTTTGTGGCGTAGTGTACCTGCATGTGTAGCCCTCGTCATGTGACTTTGTGGCGTAGTGTACCTACATGTGTAGCCCTCGTCATGTGACTTTGTGGCGTAGTGTACCTGCATGTGTAGCCCTCGTCATGTGACTTTGTGGCGTAGTGTACCTGCATGTGTAGCCCTCGTCATGTGACTTTGTGGCGTAGTGTACCTGCATGTGTGTGGTTTTCATTCTGTTGTTGATGTGGCAGATTACTTGGTGTTCTATCGTGACCATCTAGGTGGTGTTGTGACAAAAGAAAGGGTAATTTCTCTCAAGAGAAGTTGTGACTTGTTTCAGCCCAAAATATTTTTTATGGCGGTCAAAGAAGTGTAAAATCTTCGAAACAGTTTTTCCAGTTTCGTTCATTGTGAACATGGTGTTTTTCTTGTATAGTGTGTGTGTCTGTGTGTGTGTTCTGTATGTACAGTTGAAGTCAGAAGTTTACATACACTTAGGTTGGAGTCATTAAAACGCGTTTTTCAACCACTCCAGAAATGTCTTGTTAACAAACTATAGTTTGGCAAGTCAGTTAGGACATCTACTTTGTATTTGACACAAGTCATTTTCGCAACAATTGTTTGCAGACAAATTATTTCACTTATAATTCACTGTATCACAATTCCAGTGGGTCAGAAGTATACATACACTAAGTTGACTGTGCCTTTAAACAGCTTGGAAAATTCCAGAAAATTATGTCATGGCTTTATACGCTTCTGATAGGCTAATTGACATAATTTGAGTCAATTGGAGGTGTACCTGTGGATGTATTTCAAGGCCTACCTTCAAACTCAGTGCCTCTTTGCTTGACATTATGGAAAAATCAAAATAAATCAGCCAAGACCTCAGAAAAAAATCGTAGACCTCCACAAGTCTGGTTCATCCTTGGGAGCAATTTCCAACCACCTGAAGGTACCACGTTCATCTGTACAAACAATAGTACGCAAGTATAAACACCATGGGACCACGCACCCGTCATACCGCTCAGGAAGGAGACGCGTTCTGTCTCCTAGAGATGAACGTACTTTGGTGCGAAAAGCGCAAATCCATCCCAGAACAACAGCAAAGGACCTTGTGAAGATGCCGGAGGAAACAGGTACAAAAGTATCTATATCCACAGTAAATCGAGTCCTTTATCGACATAACCTGAAAGGCCTCTCAGCAAGGAAGAAGCCACTGCTCCAAAACCACCATAAAAAAAGCCAGGCTACGGTTTGCAACTGCACATGGGGACAAAGATCGTACTTTTTGGAGAAAGTCCTCTGGTCTGATGAAACAAAAACAGAACTGTTTGGCCACAATGACCATCGTTATGTTTGGAAGAAAAAGGGGGGGCTTGCAAGCCGAAGAACACCATCCCAACCGTGAAGCCCGGGGGTGGCAGCATCATGTTGTGGAGGTGCTTTGCTGCAGGAGGGACTGGTGCACTTCACAAAATAGATGGCATCATGAGGGCGGAAAATGATGTGGATATTTTGAAGCAACATCTCAAGACGTCAGTCAGGAAGTTAAAGCTTGGTCGCAAATGGGTTTTCCAAATGAACAATGACCCCAAGCATACTTCCAAAGTTGTGGCAAAATGGCTTAAGGAAAACAAAGTCAAGGTATTGGAGTGGCCATCACAAAGCCCTGACCTCAATCCTATAGAAAATGTGAAAAACGGAGTTTAAATATATTTGGCTAAGGTGTATGTAAACTTCCAACTTCAACTGTGTGTGTGTGTGTGTGTGTGTGTGTGTGTGTGTGTGTGTGTGTGTGTGTGTGTGTGTGTGTGTGTGTGTGTGTGTGTGTGTGTGTGTGTGTGTGTGTGTGTGTGTGTGTGTGTGTGTGTGTGTGTGTGTGTGTGTGTGTGTGTGAATATAAACATGGTGTCCTGTTGTGGTGGAAAGGAAAGATGTGTGTGAGTCTAGCCTGGATGTCCCTGGCAGTATGTCCCTGGCAGTATGTCCCTGGCAGGAGGTCCCTGGCAGGATGTCCCTGGCAGGAGGTCCCTGGCAGGATGTCCCTGGCAGGATGTCCCTGGCAGTATGTCCCTGGCAGGATGTCCCTGGCAGTATGTCCCTGGCAGTATGTCCCTGGCAGTATGTCCCTGGCAGTATGTCCCTGGCAGTATGTCCCTGGCAGGAGGTCCCTGGCAGGATGTCCCTGGCAGGATGTCCCTGGCAGTATGTCCCTGGCAGGATGTCCCTGGCAGGATGTCCCTGGCAGTATGTCCCTGGCAGTATGTCCCTGGCAGTATGTTCCTGGCAGTATGTCCCTGGCAGGATGTCCCTGGATGGATGTCCCTGGCAGTATGTCCCTGGCAGTATGTCCCTGGCAGTATGTCCCTGGCAGTATGTCCCTGGCAGGATGTCCCTGGCAGGATGTCCCTGGCAGTATGTCCCTGGCAGGATGTCCCTGGCAGGATGTCCCTGGCAGTATGTCCCTGGCAGTATGTCCCTGGCAGGATGTCCCTGGCAGGATGTCCCTGGCAGGATGTCCCTGGCAGTATGTCCCTGGCAGTATGTCCCTGGCAGTATGTCCCTGAATGTGTCTCAAATGGCATCATATATACCCTGCAGCACTGGTCAAAAGTAGTACACTATGTAGGAATAGGGTGCCCTGGTCAAAAGTAGTACACTATGTAGGAATAGGGTGCCGTTTGATACACACAATCACTGTCTGTTGCCAGATGAAGCTGCAGTCTCAAGGATTGACTGACTGCTGACCTCTGACCCTTCGCTTCACTTGAACCCCTGCGCAACATCAGGGTCCAGGATGCACTGCAAAAAAAGGCCAAAGTTCATGTTTACAACTTTCCCTGCTTTCTCTAAGAATGAATCTTTGTTGAACACATGAACAGACAGGTAGGTTGCATGGGTTTAAAAAAAAAAAACATACGGGTGCACAACTGGCGTGAGTCCCAAGAATGAGTTTTTACGAGCACATATAGGTCAGGGGGCGTGCCTAAGAGGAGAAGACGTCACTCCTCTGTTCTCGGTGCAGGTTGAAAGAGTTTGTTGCCATGTACTTCGTGGGAGAACAGGAAATCCTTGTGGTGGGTTAGCCATCGCCCAAACTTGCTGAACGTTGCACATCTTCAGGTGGATGCAGAGTTTTGCAGAGTTCATTCACAAAAAACAAACAAAAGTAAGCTGGCTGGTAAAAGTGAAGTAAAGTGGGAGAGGTGTGTGATGCTGTTCTTCTGTTAGGGCAGAAGAGGTGGGACGTGGAGGGTGCACTGCGACGGCCTACAGTCACAGAGGTGAGACGTGAAGAGCACGCTTCCGTCATCCCCTCCCTCAGAAGGATGTGGTCTTTGACTAACTAAGAGAGAGATACTGGGGTCAGCCAAGGCAGCTGCTGCTCAACTTTTTAAATGTTTTTTTTAATTTCATCTTTATATTACTAGGCAAGTCAATTAAGAACAAATGCTTATTTTACAATCACGGCCAAACCCTCCCCTAACCTGGATGAAGCTGTGCGCCGCCCTATGGGACTCTTGATCACGGCCCGGGTTGTGATACAGTCCGGGATCGAACCAGGGTCTGTAGTGACGCCTCTAGCACTGAGATGCAGTGTCTTAGACCGCTGTGATACAGCCTGGAACGTAACCAGGGTCTGTAGTGACGCCTCTAGCACTGAGATACAGTGCCTTAGACCGCTGTGATACAGCCTGGAATGGAACCAGGGTCTGTAGTGATGCCTCTAGCACTGAGATACAGTGTCTTAGACTGCTGTGATACAGCCTGGAATGGAACCAGGGTCTGTAGTGACGCCTCTAGCACTGAGATGCGGTGCCTTAGACCGCTGCACCACTCGGGAGCCACTTGAATCTATTGGTCACACGGTTAGCAGATGTAATTGTGAGTGTAGCGAAATGCTAGTTCTGACTCTGCAGTAACATCTAACAGGTAATATCTAGCAATTCCACAACAAATACCTAATACACACACATCTAAGTAAAGGAATGGAATAAGAATATACAGTGGGGAGAACAAGTATTTGATACACTGACAATTTTGCAGGTTTTCCTACTTACAAAGCATGTAGAGGTCTGTAATTTTTATCATAGGTACACTTCAACTGTGAGAGACGGAATCTAAAACAAAAATCCAGAAAATCACATTGTATGATTTTTAAGTAATTAATTTGCATTTTATTGCATGACATAAGTATTTGATACATCAGAAAAGCAGAACTGAATATTTGGTACAGAAACCTTAGTTTGCAATTACAGAGATCATACGTTTCCTGTAGTTCTTGACCAGGTTTGCACACACTGCAGCAGGGATTTTGGCCCACTCCTCCATACAGACCTTCTCCAGATCCTTCAGGTTTCGGGGCTGTCGCTGGGCAATACGGACTTTCGGCTCCCTCCAAAGATTTTCTATTGGGTTCAGGTCTGGAGACTGGCTAGGCCACTCCAGGACCTTGAGATGCTTCTTACGGAGCCACTCCTTAGTTGCCCTGGCTGTGTGTTTCGGGTCGTTGTCATGCTGGAAGACCCAGCCACGACCCATCTTCAATGCTCTTACCGAGGGAAGGAGGTTGTTGGTCAAGATCTCGCGATACATGGCCCCATCCATCCTCCCTTCAATACGGTGCAGTCGTCCTGTCCCCTTTGCAGAAAAGCATCCCCAAAGAATGATGTTTCCACCTCCATGCTTCACGGTTGGGATGGTGTTCTTGGGGTTGTACTCATCCTTCTATTCCTCCAAACACGGCGAGTGGAGTTTAGAGCAAAAAGCTCTATTTTTGTCTCATCAGACCACATGACCTTCTCCCATTCCTCCTCTGGATCATCCAGATGGTCATTGGCAAACTTCAGACGGGCCTGGACATGCGCTGGCTTGAGCAGGGGGACCTTGCGTGCGCTGCAGGATTTTAATCCATGACGGCGTAGTGTGTTACTAATGGTTTTCTTTGAGACTGTGGTCCCAGCTCTCTTCAGGTCATTGACCAGGTCCTGCCGTGTAGTTCTGGGCTGATCCCTCACATTCCTCATGATCATTGATGCCCCACGAGGTGAGATCTTGCATGGAGCCCCAGACCGAGGGTGATTGACCGTCATCTTGAACTTCTTCCATTTTCTAATAATTGTGCCAACAGTTGTTGCCTTCTCACCAAGCTGCTTGGCTATTGTCCTGTAGCCCATCCCAGCCTTGTACAGGTCTACAATTTATCCCTGATGTCCTTACACAGCTCTCTGGTCTTGGCCATTGTGGAGAGGTTGGAGTCTGTTTGATTGAGTGTGTGGACAGGTGTCTTTTATACAGGTAACGAGTTCAAACAGGTGCAGTTAATACAGGTAATGAGTGGAGAACAGGAGGGCTTCTTAAAGAAAAACTAACAGGTCTGTGAGAGCCGGAATTCTTACTGGTTGGTAGGTGATCAAATACTTATGTCATGCAATAAAATGCAAATTAATTACTTAAAAATCATACAATGTGATTTTCTGGATTTTTGTTTTAGATTCCGTCTCTCACAGTTGAAGTGTACCTATGATAAAAATGACAGACCTCTACATGCTTTGTAAGTAGGAAAACCTGCAAAATCGGCAGTGTATCAAATACTTGTTCTCCCCACTGTATACATATAAATATATGGATGAGTGATGACAGAGCGGCATAGGCTAAGATGCAATAGATAGTATAGAATACAATATATACGTGTACATATGAGATGAGTAATGTAAGATATGTAAACATTATTAAAGAGACATTATTAAAGAGACTAGTGATCCATATATCAAAGTGGCCAATGATTTCAAGTCTGTACGTTGGCAACAGCCTCTGTGTGTTAGTGATGGCTGTTAAACAGTCTGATGGCCTTGAGATAGAAGCTGTTTTTCAGTCTCTCGGTCCCTGCTTTGATGCACCTGTACTGACCTCGCCTTCTGGATGATAGCGGGGTGAACAGGCAGTGGCTCGGGTGGTTGTTGTCGTTGATGATCTTTTTGGCCTTCATCTTACTGCATGATTCTATATGTGTAATATCACAGTTTTGATGTCTTCATTATTATTCTACAATGTTGAAAATAGTAAAAATAAATAAAAACCCTTGAATGAGTAGGTGTGTCCAACCTTTCGACTGGTAGTGTATTTGTATGTTTTTACTGCTCTAGGGATATACTTATTGTCAGGATAACCTTATTACTATTACGTATTCATTTATTTATCACTATTTATACGATGCACACAGGGAGAGAAGTAGAGGTGGAGAAGTAGAGGTGGAGAAGTAGAGAAGTAGAGTTGGAGAAGTAGAGGTGGAGAAGTAGAGGTGGAGAAGTAGAGAAGTAGAGGTTGATAAGTAGAGATGTAGAGGTAGAGAAGTAGAGATGTAGAGGTAGAGAAGTAGAGGTGGAGAAGTAGAGAAGTAGAGGTAGAGAAGTAGAGATGTAGAGGTAGAGAAGTAGAGATGTAGAGGTAGAGAAGTAGAGATGTAGAGGTAGAGAAGTAGAGATGTAGAGGTAGAGAAGTAGAGATGTAGAGGTAGAGAAGTAGAGGTGGAGAGGTAGAGAAGTAGAGGTGGAGAAGTAGAGAAGTAGAGGTAGAGAAGTAGAGATGTAGAGGTAGAGAAGTAGAGATGTAGAGGTAGAGAAGTAGAGGTGGAGAAGTAGAGAAGTAGAGGTAGAGAAGTAGAGATGTAGAGGTAGAGAAGTAGAGGTGGAGAGGTAGAGAAGTAGAGGTGGAGAAGTAGAGAAGTAGAGGTAGAGAAGTAGAGATGTAGAGGTAGAGATGTAGAGGTAGAGAAGTAGAGGTGGAGAAGTAGAGGTGGAGAAGTAGAGGTGGAGAAGTAGAGGTGGAGAAGTAGAGGTAGAGAAGTAGAGGTAGAGAAGTAGAGGTAGAGAAGTAGAGGTGGAGAAGTAGAGGTGGAGAAGTAGAGGTGGAGAAGTAGAGGTGGAGAAGTAGAGGTAGAGAAGTAGAGGTAGAGAAGTAGAGGTAGAGAAGTAGAGGTGGAGAAGTAGAGATGGAGAAGTAGAGGTGGAGAAGTAGAGGTAGAGAAGTAGAGGTGGAGAAGTAGAGGTGGAGAAGTAGAGGTAGAGAAGTAGAGGTAGAGAAGTAGAGGTGGAGAAGTAGAGGTGGAGAAGTAGAGGTGGAGAAGTAGAGGTGGAGAAGTAGAGGTGGAGAAGTAGAGGTAGAGAAGTAGAGGTGGAGAAGTAGAGATGTAGAGGTGGAGAAGTAGAGGTGGAGAAGTAGAGGTGGAGAAGTAGAGAAGTAGAGGTGGAGAAGTAGAGATGTAGAGGTAGAGAAGTAGAGGTGGAGAAGTAGAGGTGGAGAAGTAGAGGTGGAGAAGTAGAGGTGGAGAAGTAGAGGTGGAGAAGTAGAGAAGTAGAGGTGGAGAAGTAGAGGTAGAGAAGTAGAGGTGGAGAAGTAGAGATGGAGAAGTAGAGGTAGAGAAGTAGAGGTGGAGAAGTAGAGGTGGAGAAGTAGAGGTAGAGAAGTAGAGGTGGAGAAGTAGAGATGTAGAGGTGGAGAAGTAGAGGTGGAGAAGTAGAGGTAGAGAAGTAGAGGTGGAGAGGTAGAGAAGTAGAGGTGGAGAAGTAGAGGTGGAGAAGTAGAGGTGGGGAAGTAGAGGTAGAGAAGTAGAGGTAGAGAAGTAGAGGTGGAGAAGTAGAGAAGTAGAGGTGGAGAAGTAGAGGTGGAGAAGTAGAGGTGGGGAAGTAGAGGTAGAGAAGTAGAGGTGGAGAAGTAGAGGTGGAGAAGTAGAGGTGGAGAAGTAGAGGTAGAGAAGTAGAGGTAGAGAAGTAGAGGTGGAGAAGTAGAGTTGGAGAAGTAGAGGTGGAGAAGTAGAGGTAGAGAAGTAGAGGTAGAGAAGTAGAGGTGGAGAAGTAGAGGTAGAGAAGTAGAGGTGGAGAAGTAGAGTTGGAGAAGTAGAGGTGGAGAAGTAGAGGTAGAGAAGTAGAGGTGGAGAAGTAGAGGTAGAGAAGTAGAGGTGGAGAAGTAGAGGTGGAGAAGTAGAGGTGGAGAAGTAGAGGTGGAGAAGTAGAGGTGGAGAAGTAGAGGTGGAGAAGTAGAGGTGGAGAAGTAGAGGTGGAGAAGTAGAGGTAGAGAAGTAGAGGTGGAGAAGTAGAGGTAGAGAAGTAGAGGTGGAGAAGTAGAGGTGGAGAAGTAGAGGTGGAGAAGTAGAGGTGGAGAAGTAGAGGTGGAGAAGTAGAGGTGGAGAAGTAGAGGTAGAGATGTAGAGGTAGATTTAGAGGTAGAGATGTAGAGGTAGATATGTAGAGGTAGATATGTAGAGGTAGATTTAGAGGTAGAGATGTAGAGGTAGATATGTAGAGGTAGAGATGTAGAGGTAGAGATGTAGAGGTAGAGATGTAGAGGTAGAGATGTAGAGGTAAATATAGAGGTAGAGGTAGATGTAGAGGTAGATATGTAGAGGTAGAGATGTAGAGGTAGATATGTAGAGGTAGAGATGTAGATGTAGAGATGTAGAGGTAGAGATGTAGATGTAGAGATGTAGAGGTAGATGTAGAGGTATAGATGTAGAGGTAGATATGTAAAGGTAGATATGTAGAGGTAGAAATGTAGAGGTAGATATGTAGAGTTAGAGATAGAGGTAGAGATAGAGGTAGATGTAGAGGTAGAGATGTATAGATAGAGGTAGATGTAGAGTTAGAGGTAGAGATGTAGAGGTAAATGTAGAGGTAGAGATAGGGGTAGATGTAGAGGTAGAGATGTATAGATAGAGGTAGAGGTGTAGAGTTAGAGGTATAGATGTAGAGGTAGAGATAGGGGTAGAGGTATAGATGTAGAGGTAGAGATAGAGGTAGAGATAGAGGTATAGATGTAGAGGTAGAGGTAGAGGTAGAGATGTAGAGATAGAGGTAGATGTAGAGGTATAGATGTAGAGGTATAGATGTAGAGGTAGAGGTAGAGATAGGGGTAGAGGTATAGATGTAGAGGTAGAGATAGAGGTATAGATGTAGAGGTAGAGGTAGATATAGAGGTATAGGTAGATATAGAGGTAGAGGTAAAGGTAGATATAGAGGTAGATATAGAGGTAGAGGTAGAGGTAGATATAGAGGTAGATATAGAGGTAGAGGTAGATATAGAGTTAGAGGTAGAGTTAGAGGTAGAGTTAGAGGTAGAGGTAAAGGTAGAGTTAGAGGTAGAGGTAGAGTTAGAGTTAGAGGTAGATATAGAGGTAGATATAGAGGTAGAGGTAAAGGTAGAGTTAGAGGTAAAGGTAGAGTTAGAGGTAGATATAGAGGTAGATATAGAGTTAGAGGTAGAGTTAGAGGTAGAGTTAGAGGTAAAGGTAGATATAGAGGTAGATATAGAGTTAGAGGTAGAGGTAGATATAGAGGTAGATATAGAGTTAGAGGTAGAGTTAGAGGTAGAGGTAGAGGTAGATATAGAGTTAGAGGTAGAGTTAGAGGTAGAGTTAGAGGTAGAGGTAAAGGTAGAGTAAGAGGTAAAGGTAGAGGTAGAGGTAGAGTTAGAGGTAGATATAGAGGTAGATATAGAGGTAGAGGTAAAGGTAGAGTTAGAGGTAAAGGTAGAGTTAGAGGTAGATATAGAGGTAGATATAGAGGTGTAGAGGTAGATATAGAGGTAGAGGTAGATATAGAGTTAGAGGTAGAGGTAGAGGTAGATATAGAGGTAGATATAGAGGTAGATATAGAGGTAGAGGTAGATATAGAGTTAGAGGTAGAGGTAGATATAGAGGTAGATATAGAGGTAGAGGTAGATATAGAGTTAGAGGTAGAGTTAGAGGTAGAGTTAGAGGTAGAGGTAAAGGTAGAGTTAGAGGTAAAGGTAGAGGTAGAGATAGAGGTAAAGGTAGAGGTAGAGTTAGAGGTAGAGGTAAAGGTAAAGGTAGAGTTAGAGGTAAAGGTAGAGTTAGAGGTAGAGTTAGAGTTAGAGGTAGAGTTAGAGGTAGAGGTAAAGGTAGAGTTAGAGGTAAAGGTAGAGGTAGAGTTAGAGGTAGAGTTAGAGTTAGAGGTAGAGTTAGAGGTAGAGTTAGAGGTAAAGGTAGAGGTAAAGGTAGAGGTAGAGATAGAGGTAAAGGTAGAGGTAGAGTTAGAGGTAAAGGTAGAGGTAGAGTTAGAGGTAAAGGTAGAGGTAGAGTTAAAGGTAGAGGTAGAGTTAGAGGTAAAGGTAGAGGTAGAGATAGAGGTAAAGGTAGAGGTAGAGGTAAAGGTAGAGGTAGAGTTAGAGGTAAAGGTAGAGGTAGAGTTAGAGGTTAAGGTAGAGGTAGAGGTAAAGGTAGAGGTAGAGCACTGTGCTGCTTAAGTTGATGAGGAGAAATGGAGAGCAACTCAGACACAAAGTGCATGTAGCGCTTTACATTTACTTCTGTCTGAGTCCCAAACAGCAGCCTATTCCCTATGTAGTACACTACTCTGGTCAACATGTGTTTTTTGGTCATAAGTTGTGCACTTTGTAGGGAATAGGGTGCCGTTTGAGAGATGGTCCCACTGGTGTCCAGTAGAGTTGTGAGGAATCCAGGGTACAGAGTCAGAACACGGTGGATAGTTCCACCTCTAAACCACAAGCTGCTGCTCTCTCTTCGTTCACCCAGAGGAGTCTAACATGGCGACCACACGGCGGACGCGCCAGCACTACTAAATACATGTACACAATCCGTACATGTTTTTCAATCATTTCATCCAAACTGTCTAGTTGGTAGCGGTAATGCACCTAACATAAGTTAGTTGAAATCAAATCAAATCATTTAAATACAGTAAGACATTGTTAGTTTGGCACAAAAAAAAACTAAGCCGACATATTTGTGGGTTACATATTTTGTCCAATGGAAAATCATTGCAAAAAAGGCAGATGTCCTATGTAGAAAATGAGGCTAAAGTATCATTTGAGGTCTCACTAATGCAATAAAGTGAGCAGAAAGTAAACAAAATGTACACTAAATTGTTTTGTCTTTCACAGAAGTCCACAGAAGAAGAAGCGTGAAGGAGATTACTAAAAGCTAACTAGGTTTCCCCTTTTGTCTGTGGACTAATTATCGGAGGAGAGAACACAAAATGGGTCAAAATTATAAAATTATCCAGAAAAAAAAAGACTGTGTACATTTCAGGTTAAATAGCAACTCAATGTTTATATCCCAGGACAAATTAGCTAGCAACAGCAAGCTAGCTGAATAGGACAAATTAGCTAGCAACAGCAAGCTAGCTGAATAGTACAAATTAGCTAGCAACAGCAAGCTAGCTGAATAGTACAAATTAGCTAGCAACAGCAAGCTAGCTGAATAGTACAAATTAGCTAGCAACAGCAAGCTAGCTGAATAGGACAAATTAGCTAGCAACAGCAAGCTAGCTGAATAGGACAAATTAGCTAGCAACAGCAAGCTAGCTGAATAGTACAAATTAGCTAGCAACAGCAAGCAAGCTGAATAGGACAAATTAGCTAGCAACAGCAAGCTAGCTGAATAGGACAAATTAGCTAGCAACAGCAAGCTAGCTGAATAGGACAAATTAGCTAGCAACAGCAAGCTAGCTGAATAGTACAAATTAGCTAGCAACAGCAAGCAAGCTGAATAGGACAAATTAGCTAGCAACAGCAAGCTAGCTGAATAGGACAAATTAGCTAGCAACAGCAAGCTAGCTGAATAGTACAAATTAGCTAGCAACAGCAAGCTAGCTGAATAGTACAAATTAGCTAGCAACAGCAAGCTAGCTGAATAGGACAAATTAGCTAGCAACAGCAAGCTAGCTGAATAGGACAAATTAGCTAGCAACAGCAAGCTAGCTGAATAGGACAAATTAGCTAGCAACAACAAGCTAGCTGAATAGGACAAATTAACTAGCAACAGCAAAATAGCTGAGTAGGACAAATTAGCTGGCAACAGCAAGCTAGCTGAGTAGGACAAATTAGCTAGCAACAGCAAGCTAGCTGAATAGGACAAATTAGCTAGCAACAGCAAGCTAGCTGAATAGTACAAATTAGCTAGCAACAGCAAGCAAGCTGAATAGGACAAATTAGCTAGCAACAGCAAGCTAGCTGAATAGGACAAATTAGCTAGCAACAGCAAGCTAGCTGAATAGGACAAATTAGCTAGCAACAACAAGCTAGCTGAATAGGACAAATTAACTAGCAACAGCAAAATAGCTGAGTAGGACAAATTAGCTAGCAATAGCAAGCTAGCTGAATAGGACAAATTAGCTAGCAACAGCAAGCTAGCTGAATAGGACAAATTAGCTAGCAACAGCAAGCTAGCTGAATAGTACAAATTAGCTAGCAACAGCAAGCTAGCTGAATAGTACAAATTAGCTAGCAACAGCAAGCTAGCTGAATAGGACAAATTAGCTAGCAACAGCAAGCTAGCTGAATAGGACAAATTAGCTAGCAACAGCAAGCTAGCTGAATAGGACAAATTAGCTAGCAACAACAAGCTAGCTGAATAGGACAAATTAACTAGCAACAGCAAAATAGCTGAGTAGGACAAATTAGCTAGCAACAGCAAGCAAGCTGAGTAGGACAAATTAGCTGGCAACAGAAAGCTAGCTGAGTAGGACAAATTAGCTAGCAACAGCAAGCTAGCTGGATAGGATAAATTAGCTAGCAACAGCAAGCTAGCTGAATAGGACAAATTAGCTAGCAACAGCAAGCTAGCTGAATATGACAAATTAGCTAGCAACAGCAAGCTAGCTGAATAGGACAAATTAGCTAGCAACAGCAAGCTAGCTGAATAGGACAAATTAGCTAGCAACAGCAAAATAGCTGAGTAGGACAAATTAGCTAGCAATAGCAAGCTAGCTGAATAGGACAAATTAGCTAGCAACAGCAAGCTAGCTGAATAGGACAAATTAGCTAGCAACAGCAAGCTAGCTGAATAGTACAAATTAGCTAGCAACAGCAAGCTAGCTGAATAGTACAAATTAGCTAGCAACAGCAAGCTAGCTGAATAGGACAAATTAGCTAGCAACAGCAAGCTAGCTGAATAGGACAAATTAGCTAGCAACAGCAAGCTAGCTGAATAGGACAAATTAGCTAGCAACAACAAGCTAGCTGAATAGGACAAATTAACTAGCAACAGCAAAATAGCTGAGTAGGACAAATTAGCTAGCAACAGCAAGCAAGCTGAGTAGGACAAATTAGCTGGCAACAGAAAGCTAGCTGAGTAGGACAAATTAGCTAGCAACAGCAAGCTAGCTGGATAGGATAAATTAGCTAGCAACAGCAAGCTAGCTGAATAGGACAAATTAGCTAGCAACAGCAAGCTAGCTGAATATGACAAATTAGCTAGCAACAGCAAGCTAGCTGAATAGGACAAATTAGCTAGCAACAGCAAGCTAGCTGAATAGGACAAATTAGCTAGCAACAGCAAGCTAGCTGAGTCGGACAAATTAGCTAGCAACAGCAAGCAAGCTGAGTAGGACAAATTAGCTGGCAACAGCAAGCTAGCTGAGTAGGACAAATTAGCTAGCAACAGCAAGCTAGCTGAATAGGACAAATTAGCTAGCAACAGCAAGCTAGCTGGATAGGATAAATTAGCTAGCAACAGCAAGCTAGCTGGATAGGACAAATTAGCTAGCAACAGCAAGTGAGGTAGCTAATGTGTTTCGACCCATCACCAAATCAATATAGTTTGTTCAAAGTTAGATTTGATATTTCAACCTGCATGTCCTGATCTCGTCTGGTTTGGCTGGAGAAAATCAACATGCTCATGATGGCACACGCGCGTGCCAGGTCTAGTCAGCATGTTAAACCCTGTCTAAGCTGAGGGGGGTGTACTAATAAGCTAAGCGGAATTGTTTTAAGAAGGTCATACCAAGGATCATTTTGGGGTATTTGATTTAGAATTTTAAGAACCCATGAAGCATCAAATAATATATAGAACTAAATTATTTGTTGAATCATTTTTTGGGGGCCTTACTGCGATTAGACCTTATAAACACATTGAATAACAGATTCACTAAATGGAACGACAGATAGTCCCCCGCTGCCCCCCCCCCCTCCCCCAAAAAATCAAAAGGTCTGAGATATAAAAAAGATCAGGAAACATTTCTTCAAATTTTTTACATGTATTTGACCTCTTATTTTTGGCACTAAATAGTCCCCGGGGGACCTTCAGACTACTCTTGTGAGGCCTGTGGGCTCCGTAAAACAACCGACATGTACGTGTTTGTGAGAGTCTCACTTTTACACAGATGGGTCAGAGGAGCGTGTAGCCCAAACGGTTCGGACGCTACAGACAGGAGTTGATCGGCTGTCATCTTTCACCCCAGATGCAGAACTGTTACATAGGCAGATGCAGTGGATTGAGATATATATACAGTGGGGCAAAAAAGTATTTAGTCAGCCACCAATTGTGCAAGTTCTCCCACTTAAAAAGATGAGAGAGGCCTGTAATTTTCATCATAGGTACACTTCAACTATGACAGACAAAATGAGGAAAAAAAATCCAGAAAATCACATTGTAGGATGTTTTATGAATTTATTTGCAAATTATGGTGGAAAATAAGTATTTGGTCAATAACAAAAGTTTATCTCAATACTTTGTTATATACCCTTTGTTGGCAATGACAGAGGTCAAACGTTTTCTGTAAGTCTTCACAAGGTTTTCACACACTGTTGCTGGTATTTTGGCCCATTCCTCCATGCAGATCTCCTCTAGAGCAGTGATGTTTTGGGGCTGTTTCTGGGCAACACGGACTTTCAACTCCCTCCAAAGATTTTCTATGGGGTTGAGATCTGGAGACTGGCTAGGCCACTCCAGGACCTTGAAATTCTTCTTACGAAGCCACTCCTTCGTTGCCCGGGCGGTGTGTTTGGGATCATTGTCATGCTGAAAGACCCAGCCACGTTTCATCTTCAATGCCCTTGCTGATGGAAGGAGGTTTTCACTCAAAATCTCACGATACATGGCCCCATTCATTCTTTCCTTTACACGGATCAGTCGTCCTGGTCCCTTTGCAGAAAAACAGCCCCAAAGCATGATGTTTCCACCCCCATGCTTCACAGTAGGTATGGTGTTCTTTGGATGCAACTCAGCATTCTTTGTCCTCCAAACACGACGAGTTGAGTTTTTACCAAAAAGTTATATTTTGGTTTCATCTGACCATATGACATTCTCCCAATCTTCTTCTGGATCATCCAAATGCTCTCTAGCAAACTTCAGATGGGCCTGGACATGTACTGGCTTAAGCAGGGGGACACGTCTGGCACTGCAGGATTTGAGTCCCTGGCGGCGTAGTGTGTTACTGATGGTAGGCTTTGTTACTTTGGTCCCAGCTCTCTGCAGGTCATTCACTAGGTCCCCCCGTGTGGTTCTGGGATTTTTGCTCACCGTTCTTGTGATCATTTTGACCCCACGGGGTGAGATCTTGCGTGGAGCCCCAGATCGAGGGAGATTATCAGTGGTCTTGTATGTCTTCCATTTCCTAATAATTGCTCCCACAGTTGATTTCTTCAAACCAAGCTGCTTACCTATTGCAGATTCAGTCTTCCCAGCCTGGTGCAGGTCTACAATTTTGTTTCTGGTGTCCTTTGACAGCTCTTTGGTCATGGTCATAGTGGAGTTTGGGGTGTGACTGTTTGAGGTTGTGGACAGGTGTCTTTTATACTGATAACAAGTTCAAACAGGTGCCATTAATACAGGTAACGAGTGGAGGACAGAGGAGCCTCTTAAAGAAGAAGTTACAGGTCTATGAGAGCCAGAAAACTTGCTTGTTTGTAGGTGATCAAATACTTATTTTCCACCATAATTTGCAAATAAATTCATAAAAAATCCTACAATGTGATTTTCTGGATTTTTTTTTCTCATTTTGTCTGTCATAGTTGAAGTGTACCTATGATGAAAATTACAGGCCTCTCTCATCTTTTTAAGTGGGAGAACTTGCACAATTGGTGGCTGACTAAATACTTTTTTGCCCCACTGTATATTTTTACATTTAACCTTTATTTAACAAGGCAAGTCAGTTAAGAACAAATTCTTATTTACAATGATGGTCTACCTTAATTACATGCATCCAATGCAAAACACCCCCCCAGATATCTCCTGTTAAACTGACACTAACCCCCCCAGATATCTCTAGTTTAAACTGACACAAACCCCCCCAGATATCTCCTGTTAAACTGACACAAACCCCCCCAGATATCTCCTGTTTAAACTGACACAACCCCCCAGATATCTCCTGTTTAAACTGACACAAACCCCCCAGATATCTCCTGTTTAAACTGACACAAACCCCCCCAGATATCTCCTGTTTAAACTGACACAAACCCCCCAGATATCTCCTGTTTAAACTGACACAAACCCCCCAGATATCTCCTGTTTAAACTGACACAAACCCCCCAGATATCTCCTGTTTAAACTGACACAAACCCCCCCAGATATCTCCTGTTTAAACTGACACAACCCCCCAGATATCTCCTGTTTAATCTGACACAACCCCCCCAGATATCTCTAGTTTAAACTGACACAAACCCCCCCAGATATCTCTAGTTTAAACTGACACAAACCCCCCCAGATATCTCTAGTTTAAATTGACACAAACCCCCCCAGATATCTCTAGTTTAAACTGACACAACCCCCCAGATATCTCTAGTTTAAACTGACACAACCCCCCAGATATCTCTAGTTTAAACTGACACAAACCCCCCCAGATATCTCCTGTTTAAACTGACACAAACCCCCCAGATATCTCCTGTTTAAACTGACACAAACCCCCCCAGATATCTCCTGTTTAAACTGACACAAACCCCCCCAGATATCTCCTGTTTAAACTGACACAAACCCCCCCAGATATCTCCTGTTTAAACTGACACAAACCCCCCCAGATATCTCCTGTTAAACTGACACAAACCCCCCAGATATCTCCTGTTTAAACTGACACAAACCCCCCAGATATCTCCTGTTTAAACTGACACAAACCCCCCAGATATCTCCTGTTTAAACTGACACAAACCCCCCAGATATCTCTAGTTTAAACTGACACAAACCCCCCCAGATATCTCTAGTTTAAACTGACACAAACCCCCAGATATCTCCTGTTTAAACTGACACAAACCCCCCAGATATCTCCTGTTTAAACTGACACAAACCCCCCCAGATATCTCCTGTTTAAACTGACACAAACCCCCCAGATATCTCCTGTTTAAACTGACACAAACCCCCCAGATATCTCCTGTTTAAACTGACACAAACCCCCCCAGATATCTCCTGTTTAAACTGACACAAACCCCCCCAGATATCTCCTGTTTAAACTGACACAAACCCCCCCAGATATCTCCTGTTTAAACTGACACAAACCCCCCAGATATCTCTAGTTTAAACTGACACAAACCCCCCAGATATCTCTAGTTTAAACTGACACAAACCCCCCAGATATCTCTAGTTTAAACTGACACAACCCCCACAGATATCTCCTGTTTAAACTGACACAAACCCCCCAGATATCTCTAGTTTAAACTGACACAAACCCCCCAGATATCTCTAGTTTAAACTGACACAACCCCCACAGATATATCCTGTTTAAACTGACACAAACCCCCCAGATATCTCCTGTTTAAACTGACACAAACCCCCCAGATATCTCCTGTTTAAACTGACACAAACCCCCCAGATATCTCCTGTTTAAACTGACACATTTTCTATGGTGATTTTTTATTATTATGCTAATTCGATTTCCGCAGGGGCACAGACATGGACCTCAGGGGGTTGTTAAAAGTGAAAGAAATGTTTAGACTTTTCTCTCTGATCTGCTCTTACATGTTCTGTCGGTTACAGGAGGTTGATGTAGAGGGCTTTTTGAGGCAGAAGAAAAGTAGCTCGCTCGAAAAAGGGGTGAAGTTCACAAACATTTTGCACAACTTGTGGACTCAGAAGTATGTTGTAAGATTCGGGAATATGCACATCAAATAATATTTTCTCACACAGACACATCGTTCCAGTTTGTTTTGAAATATGATTGTGGTTTGGGTTTGCCCTAATTATGAGATATATTCCATGTGAGGCAGAAAAGACAGGAATGTTGTGCAAAAAAGCTTGGAAGAGTGTAAACAAAAAGCTGCGCCTTTATCGTTCACCTCCTCTTTCTCCTCTTTCTCCTCACCTCCTCTATCTCCTCACCTCCTCTTTCTCCTCACCTCCTCTTTCTCCTCACCTCCCCTTTCTCCTCACCTCCCCTTTCTGCTCACCTCCTGTATCTCCTCACCTCCCCTTTCTCCTCACCTCCTCTATCTCCTCACCTCCTCTTTCTCCTCACCTCCCCTTTCTCCTCACCTCCCCTTTCTCCTCACCTCCCCTTTCTCCTCACCTCCACTTTTTCCCCACCTCCACTTTCTCCTCACCTCCCCTTTCTCCTCACCTCCTCTTTCTCCTCTCCTCCACTTTCTCCTCCCTTTTCTCCTCTCCTCCCCTTTCTCCTTGCTTGAGGACTCAAACTGAATTCTTCTGCTGCTCTGTGTTCCCTACATACTTCAGTCTGAGGCTGCCATGATTGAAGTCGTTAGTGTTGATGTCAAAATGAGGGTTGTTGTACAAAACAGTCATCAGCGATTGGATCATCTCTAACCAATTACAGTATCAATGCCAATGACACATTTTCAAAACGCTGCTTTACCCATGTGTGTTCTGGCTCTGGCCCCACCCATCGGTTTCTGGAACCAATCAGAACGGTTAGAATGTGTTTGCGTTCTAGAAATCATCAGGGAGGTACTCAGATCCAGACTCATTGTGAATAACAATTAACGTCCGTGGACGTGACGTAGCAGCTGGCTGGAGCAAGGAGTTTGGGTAGTCAACCATTCTCCTCTCTCACCTCCCCTTCTCCTCCTCTCTCATCTCCCCTTTCTCCTCTTCCTCTCTCACCTCCCCTTCTCCTCCTCTCTCATCTCCCCTTTCTCCTCCTCCTCTCTCACCTCCCCTTTCTCCTCCTCTCTCACCTCCCCTTTCTCCTCTTTCTCCTCTCTCACCTCCCCTTTCTCCTCCTCTCTCACCTCCCCTCTCTCACCTGCCCTTTCTCCTCCTCCTCCCCTATCTCCGCCTCTCTCATCTCCCCTATCTCCTCCTCTCTCATCTCCCCTTTCTCCTCCTCCTCTCTCACCTGCCCTTTCTCCTCCTCCTCTCTCATCTCCCCTATCTCCTCCTCCTCTCTCATCTCCCCTTTCTCCTCCTCCTCTCTCATCTCCCCTATCTCCTCCTCTCTCATCTCCCCTTTCTCCTCCTCCTCTCTCACCTGCCCTTTCTCCTCCTCCTCTCTCATCTCCCCTTTCTCCTCCTCCTCTCTCACCTCCCATTTCTCTTCCTCCTCCTCTCTCACCTCCCCTTTCTCCTCTTCCTCCTCTCTCACCTCCCCTTTCTCCTCCTCTCTCACCTCCCCTCTCTCCTCTCTCTCTCACCTCCCCTCTCTCCTCTGCCCTTTCTTCCCCGCCTCTCTCATCTCCCCTTTCTCCTCCTCCTCTCTTCTCCCCTATCCCCTCCTCTTCCTCTCTCACCTCCTCCTCTCTCACCTCCCCTTTCTCCTCCTCTTCTCTCACCTCCTCTTTCTCAAACCCCCAGCGGTCTAAGGCACTACATCTCAGTGCTAGAGGCGTCACTACAGACCCTGGTTCGATTCCAGGCTGTACCACAGCGGTCTAAAGGCACTGCATCTCAGTGCTAGAGGCGTCACTACAGACCCTGGTTCGATTCCAGGCTGTACCACAGCGGTCTAAAGGCACTGCATCTCAGTGCTAGAGGCGTCACTACAGACCCTGGTTCGATTCCAGGCTGTACCACAGCGGTCTAAAGGTACTGCATCTCAGTGCTAGAGGCATCACTACAGACCCTGGTTCGATTCCAGGCTGTACCACAGCGGTCTAAAGGTACAGCATCTCAGTGCTAGAGGCATCACTACAGACCCTGGTTCGATTCCAGGCTGTACCACAGCGGTCTAAAGGTACAGCATCTCAGTGCTAGAGGCGTCACTACAGACCCTGGTTCGATTCCAGGCTGTACCACAGCGGTCTAAAGGCACTGCATCTCAGTGCTAGAGGCGTCACTACAGACCCTGGTTCGATTCCAGGCTTTACCACAGCTGTCTAAAGGTACTAGATCTCAGTGCTAGAGGCAATACTACAGACCCTGGTTCGATTCCAGGCTGTACCACAGCGGTCTAAAGGTACTGCATCTCAGTGCTAGAGGCGTCACTACAGACCCTGGTTCGATTCCAGGCTTTACTACAGCGGTCTAAAGGTACTGCATCTCAGTGCTAGAGGCGTCACTACAGACCCTGGTTCGATTCCAGGCTGTACCACAGTGGTCTAAGGCACTGCGTCTCAGTGTTAGAGGTGTCACTACTGTATCACATCCGGCCGTGATTGGGAGTCTCATAGGGCGGAGCACAATTGGCACAGCGTCATCCAGATTTGGCCGGTGTAGGCCGTCATTGTAAATAAGAATAAGAATTTGTTCTTAACTGACTTGCCTAGTTAAATAAATAAAAATATACAGGAATATCCAGTTTATGGTGGCCCCTGATGTGACAGAACCCATGGGTGAGACCGTCATTTTGAATGTAGGTCATACGCAACCACCAGGAAGCATTTGGGACATTGGCACATTGTAGAGTGCACCGCACCATGAGCGGCAGGGCCAGGCCAGTGGCTCCAGTGGTGGAGGTGTACCTGTCTTTCCACTGACAAGGCAAGGAGCACAGTTGGGTCCTAGCACATCAATTACTCGATCGATGCCAGGTAATCACACCATGTTCCGGACAGCGCTGCTTCAGCTACACAGTGCCAAGGTGGCCCTCATGAACCGTGTATCAACACTCGTCCTCCGAGGCTGTTTGTTATGACGTTGCAGTTTTTCCGCGTGCCAGACGTGTCATTCCAGCATGACAGCTCATGTTCGAACCTGGCATGTGGTTGGAGTTCCTCATGGGAGTTGTACCGACCAGCCATTGGCAACATATTCCCGCAAGGGAAGATAGGGTCGTTGACTGATTGTTGAGCAACACTGTGTCACGGCCGTCAAAAGAAGTGGACCAATGTGCAGCGTGGTATGTTTCTCTTTTAATTTAAAATGTCGCCAACAAAACAACAAACGAAGAAAACAACCGTGAAGCTTACAGGGCATTAGTGCCACTAACAAAGTTAACTACCCACTCAGAAAGGATGGAAAAAGGGCTACCTAAGTATGATTCCCAATCAGAGACAACGATAGACAGCTGGCCCTGATTGAGAACCATACCCGGCCAAAACATAGAAATAAAGAAACATAGAAAACAAGACATAGAATGCCCACCCCAAATCACACCCTGACCAAACCAACTAGAGACATAAGAAGGCTCTCTAAGGTCAGGGCGTGACACACTGTGTCTTGGAGAGGGGAGAGTTGTAGCTAGATGAGGTCTCTGAGTCAGGCTGGGCACAGGTGGAGTCTGGGGAAACTGAGCGCAAAAGGAGGTCGCCCACCACAACTGGGCTTATCAAGACTTTAGTTTTGGGGACCACTATGGCGAAGGGCGACTTGAGAACGGTCATACCAATGGCATGACATGACCGAGTGACCAAGGTGCAACCTATGAAAAGGAATTTCCTGTTCCTTTATCAATACTATCTATTAATCAGGGACGAGACTCATTCCAGCATCAATTATATCCATTAAGTAAATGTTACAGTGCCCAATTATTCAAGTTGTATTGTCATAACAAATTAGTGTGTTCAGCAATGTC
Source organism: Salvelinus alpinus (assembly GCF_045679555.1). NCBI lineage: Eukaryota > Metazoa > Chordata > Actinopteri > Salmoniformes > Salmonidae > Salvelinus > Salvelinus alpinus. The sequence continues at coordinate 53,039,693 of NC_092101.1, forward strand.
TCTAAAGCAGTGTTTCCCAATCCTGGTCCTGGGGCACCAACGTTTATACCCTAGTACTTAACCCCCTTGATTCAACTCATCATCAAGTCTTTAGTTGAATCAGGGGAGTTAGTGCTAAAAAAGGATCAGGATTAAAATGTGTACCCCTTTGGGTCCCCAGGAACAGGATTAAAATGTGTACCCCTTTGGGTCCCCAGGAACAGGATTAAAATGTGTACCCCTTTGGGTCCCCAGGAACAGGATTAAAATGTGCACCCCTTTGGGTCTCCGGGAACAAGATTAAAATGTGCACCCCTTTGGGTCCCCAGGAACAGGATTAAAATGTGCACCCCTTTGGGTCCCCAGGAACAGGATTAAAATGTGCACCCCTTTGGGTCTCCGGGAACAGGATTAAAATGTGCACCCCTTTGGGTCCCCAGGAACAGGATTAAAATGTGCACCCCTTTGGGTCTCTGGGACCAGGATTAAAATGTGCACCCCTTTGGGTCTCCGGGATTAAAATGTGTACCCCTTTGGGTCCCCAGGAACAGGATTAAAATGTGTACCCCTTTGGGTCCCTGGGACCAGGATTGAGAAACACTGCTCTAGAGTCTCTTCATAGTTGAACTATTCAGTGCATACAATATTTATGGCATAGTCACATAACAGTTTTTGTTGTTGTTATAGTAACATAACACAATCATAACTCATTTATAATTAAAAATCTAAGACATCATTTTAATATAATCTGATAGAAAACTGTGACATAATGCTGACTAAATTTACCTCAGAAATGCAGTGTCAATTTAAAATGCTTTTTCTGCTCTGGGGCAAAAACACACAAACACACTCAAAGTGAACTAAAATAACAATGGTTATCCTGCAACACGTTTGTCTTATCTAAAATTTAGAGCGCATTCTATTGTTATACTTTGTGGCTGAGTGAGTTGTCCACCAGATTCCTCTGATGACAGTAAAGAGAATGCAGTGGTTTCTAAGATCCATTTTGGACTGGATTCTAATTTGTTTCATTTTGTTGAATTTACCGAGCTGTGCAGAACGCTGCTGAAAAGTAAACGTTTCTTAATTTTGTTGAATTTACCGAGCTGTGCAGAACGCTGTTGAAAAGTAATAAACGTTTCTTCATTTTGTTGAATTTACCGAGCTGTGCAGAACGCTGTTGAAAAGTAAACGTTTCTTCATTTTGTTGAATTTACCGAGCTGTGCAAAACGCTGTTGAAAAGTAAACGTTTCTTCATTTTGTTGAATTTACCGAGCTGTGCAGAACGTTGTTGAAAAGTAAACGTTTCTTCATTTTGTTGAATTTACCGAGCTGTGCAGAACGTTGTTGAAAAGTAAACGTTTCTTCATTTTGTTGAATTTACCGAGCTGTGCAGAACGTTGTTGAAAAGTAAACGTTTCTTCATTTTGTTGAATTTACCGAGCTGTGCAGAACGTTGTTGAAAAGTAAACGTTTCTTCATTTTGTTGAATTTACCGAGCTGTGCAGAACGCTGCTGAAAAGTAAACGTTTCTTCATTTTGTTGAATTTACCGAGCTGTGCAGAACATTGTTGAAAAGTAAACGTTTCTTCATTTTGTTGAATTTACCGAGCTGTGCAGAACGTTGTTGAAAAGTAATTGAATCTCATTCTCATCAAAATTTGCATCAGAGGACAGTCAAATGATGAAACTGATTTCTCTAGAAAAGGGAATCAAGTATGACAGATCTGCCTGCTTTCCTCCAAGGTACATTTCTACAGATTGTTGTGGGCGATCATTTACACTGGACTGTGTTTCAAACGTCACCATAGTCCTTAAATTCACACCCCTTGACTTCTTAAACATTTTGTTGTGTTACAAAGTGTGATTAAAATGGATTCAATTGTCATAAAAAAAGAATCAACAATCTATACAAAATACTCTGTAATGTCAAAGTGGAAGAAAAATTCTAACATTGATTTTAAATCTATGAAAAACAAAACACTAATATATCTTGATTAGATAAGTGTTGATATATACACCTTGATTAGATACGTATTAATATATTGATTAGATAAGTATTGATCCCCCTGAGTCAATACATGGCAGCGATTAAAGCTCTGGGTCTTCTTGGGTAAGTCTCTAAGAGCTTTGTACACCTGGATTGTACAATATTTCTCATTATTCAAAAATTCTTCTTCAAACTCTGTCAAGTTAGTTGTTGATCATTTTCAAGTCTAGCCATAGATTTTCAAGCCGTTTTAAATCAAAACTGTAACTACGCCACTCAGGAACCTTTAATGTTGTCTTGGTAACCATTTGGCCTTGTGTTTTAGGTTATTGTCTTGCTGAAAGGTTTATTTTTATCCCCCCCAAAAACTCCCTAGTCCTTGCCGATGACAAGCATACCCATAACATGATGCAGCCACCATTATGCTTGAAAATATGAAGAGTGGTACTCAGTAATGTGTTGTATTGGATTTGCCCCAAACATAACACTTTGTGTTCAAAACAAAAAGTTCATTCATTTGCCCATTTTCTTTGTTGATGCAGTATTCCTTAAGTGCCTTGTTGCAAACAGAATGCATGTTTTTTTATATGTTTGTTCTGTACAAGCTTCCTTCTTTTCACTCTTCATTATTTTTTATGAAATCACCACCTCATGGTTTAATTCCTAAGTGGTTTCCTTCCTCTCCGGCAACTGAGTTAGGAAGGACGTCAGTATCTTTGTAGCGACTGGGTGTATTTATACACCATCCAAAGCCTAATTAAGAACTTCACCATGAGCAAAGGGATATTCAATGTCTGTTTTGTGTGGGGTGTTTTACCCCCTTTTTCTCCCCAATTTCGATATGGTCTCATCGCCGCAACACCCCAACGGGTTCGTGAGGCGAAGGTGCGTCCTCCGAAACACGACCCGCCGAACCGCTTCTTAACCCCCGCCCGCTTAACCCGGAAGCCAGCCGCACCAATGTGTCGGAGGAAACACTGTTCAACTGACGACGGGGGTCAGCCTGCAGGCGCCTGGCCTGCCACAAGGGGTCGCTAGAGAGCGATACCCAAGTAAAGTCCCCCGGCCAAACCCTTCCCTAACCCGGACGACGCTGGGTCAATTATGTGCCGCCCTATTGGACTCCCGATCACAGCCGGTTGTGATACAGCCCGGGATCGAACCCTGGTCTGTAGAGAGCCGCACCAAGACCGCTGCACCACTCGGGAGGCCAAAAGAAGTGCACTACATAGGGTATAGGGTGCCATTTTGTATTTACAGCTTTGCTAGTAGGGTAAATCCATTTGAATTCAATCCGTTTTTTGACAGCATCCCTTTTCATTTAAACAAAACTTTTCATAGATGTGGTCAGAAATTGACTTTTTGGACCTGAATGCCAAAACATTCAGGAGAGATGCTCAACGTTGACCCATTTTGCAATGAGTTCATCACTAGAAAAGATAAATGGTGGATTTTGATATAATTTAAAAACTAACATTACAAACAATGTTGTCAAACTATTTTATTATTCCTGAAAAAAAATAAAAAATAAAATACATTGTAATTTTGGAAGGTAAATGATCTAAAAACAGATTAATTCCGATTAGTTTCATATTTGCATATGTTGTAACTTAGACCCTATTTCACATTATCTGAGGTGTTTGTATTGTGCCTGCTATTGGTTGAGACACAACATGCTCTTTAATGGAAGGGTGGGTGTCATTTCAATCACAGAAATATATTTCATAGAATTGACCTATCCCTTCAGACCACTTCAAATTAGCTGGTACACCATTGAAATTGAAATTTTATTGACATTTATACTTCTAATTACTACCACAAGATGACCGCCGGTCCAGACCACCATTGACTGGCAACTTAAATGGGAATCTATGTTCTATTATCTATATATCTATGATTTCAATAGGTTTCCTATGGAGGATTGACAGTATCATTTTAAACAACTGATATTTCCATTCAAGTCAACATTCTCTGATGTGTGGACCTCCAACCGTCATTTGAAAGTTGACATTTCAATTTTATTCCCATTTTAGTACTTTTATCAGTCAAAAACTTGACACCCACCCTGTATTCAAGGGTGTTGTGTCACGCCCTGACCTTAGAGAGCCTTTTTATTTCTCTATTTGGTTAGGTCAGGGTGTGATTTGGGTGGGCATTCTATGTTTTCTGTTTCTTTGTTTTTGGCCGAGTGTGGTTCCCAATCAGAGGCTATCGTTGTCTCTGATTGGGGATCATACTTAGGCAGCCCTTTTTTCCCGCATTTAGGTTGTGGGATCTTGTCTTTGTTTGTTGCATGGGTTGCACTACGAAGCTTTACGTTCGTTGTGTTGTTTATTTTTTATTTTTTGTTGGAACATTTAATAAAGAAAATGTACGCCTACCACGCTGCACCTTGGTCCGGTCATTCTACCGCTAACGACGGACGTAACATGTTGTGCCCGATTGCAACAACAACAACAACAAAAAATGACGTGATGTAAAATTTTAAGCTTCAACATTATGCAAATATGAAAAACAGTTTTACCCATTATTTTTTAAATGATTGACATTAAAGGTTAGAAAATTACATCATTGTTATATTTTTTTTTTTACAAATCCAGAAATGTTTAAATAGTTTGTTAGATTGTAAATTATATAAATCATAACCCTTTATGTGTTCTAGTTATGAAGACCTTTATCTACTGAATGTATTCAGACCCCTTGACTTCTGCCACATTTTGTTACGCTGAAGACTTATTGTAAAATTGATTCAATAACATTTGTTCCTCATCAATCTACACACAATACCCTATAATGACAAAGTAAAGTAAACAGAATTTTAGAACATTTTGCAAATGTATTAAAAATAAAAAACAGAAATACCTTATTTACATAAGTATTCAGACATTTTGCTATGAGACTTGAAATTTTGCTCAGATGCATCCTGTTTCCATTGATCATCCTTGAGATGTTTCTGCAACTTGATTGGAGTCCACCTGTGGTAAATTCAATTGATTGGACATGATTTGTAAAAGGCACACACCTGTCTATATAAGGTCCCGCAGTGACAGTGTATGTCACCGCAAAAACCAAGCCATGAGGTCGAAGGAATTGACCGTAGAGCTATGAGACAGGATTGTGTCGAGGCACAGATTTGGGGAAGGGTACCAAAACATTTCTGCACAGTGGAATCCATCATACTTAAATGGAAGAAGTTTGGAACCACCAAGACTCTTCCCAGAGCTGGCCGCCCGGCCAAACTGTGCAATCAGGGAAGAAGGACCTTGGTCAGGGAGGTGACCAAGAACCCAATGGTCACTGTGACAGAGCTCTAGAGTTCCTCTGTGGAGATGGGAGAACCCTCCAGTAGGACAACCATCTCTGCAGCACTCCACCAATCAGGCCTTCATGGTAGACTGAACAGATGGAAGCCACTCCTCAGTAAAAGGCACATGACAGCCCACTTGGAGTTTGCCAAAAGGCACCTAAAGACTTTCAGACCATGAGAAACAAGATTCTCTAATCTGATGAAATTAAGATTGAAGTCTTTGGCCTGAATGCTAAGCATCACGTCTGGAGGAAACCTGGCACCATCCCTACGTTGAAGCATGGGGGTGGCAGCATCATGCTGTGAGGGATGTTTTTCAGCGGCAGTGACTGGGAGACAGGTCAGGATTAAGGAAAAGATGAACGGAGCAAAGTACAGAGAGATCCTTGATGAAAACCTGAAAAACTGTCAAAAACAGTTTGAATTCAAATGGATTTACCCAGTACTTTTCCACTCGCTGTGAAAGACTCCTCTAGAGAAACAGACTTGAAAAGTAAATAGAGGAACGTGATAAAAACACTTTGCTGATTATATTGTCTTTACGCAATATATTTGTGCTACACAAATAACACACAAACATTACACAACATCAAAATAAAATTTAAAAAACTCCCCTTAGATCAACAGAAATTACACATTAATATGTTTTAACACAACTAACAAATATTACATTTTTGGGGTGTAGAGCAGAGCAGAGTTCAACATGCCTCTATGTGGTGTCTATACCAGACTGGGAGGAAATCAAAACTGCAAACAAATTAATTTATGTTGTCATTTAAGGGATAGTTAACCTAAAATTAGACATTTACTTAATTTTGAGGGGGAGATGGTGTAACCAGAAAATAGTTTACCCTGAAAGTCCACAACCAAAAAAAACAGGTTAGTTTCCAACAATAGAAGTCACAGAACTACCCTTGTCAGCATATTTCTACAAACTCCAACAAGCTCAATCAACTCAGCATCACTCTGATGTTGTATGGTCGTGTCATTTCTCTGAGCTACCCCCTGTAAGACATACACCCTTTAAAGGCTTACGTGCTTTTTAATAAGTTAAATCTGTCACAGCAAAACATATTTTAATATCTGGAAAGAGGAAAGCTCCATCTGCAAACCCCCCCCCCCCCCCCCCCCCCCCCCCGCCGCCAGCGTCCATCCATTAGGCCAGTTGTAGCATAGGTACAAATGTTGTGTCGAGTATTTTATTTCTCCGTCATCTCGACGGGGCAGTAAATGGGCTGTAATCCACAGCAACATGGGAATATGGGTTTTGGCCAGCAGGATGAAAGCAATCCCACCAAGCCCCTACAAACCCCTATAATAAAAATATATTTTTGATTTGGATGTTTTCCAACTCTGACCAAATTCACTGACCCAAGTTGGGGATAAACAAGGACTTTTTATTTATTTTTTATTTTTTATAACATATCAATTTACATGCGATTTAGGAGGAGGGGTCAGATTTACCAATTATTTTATGAGGGGAGGTTATTCCAAAATAACTATGAAAAGATATATTGTATTATGAATACTAAATCCAAGCCATTAGCATAACATTTATTTGATGTGTTTCGTTTTCTATGAACATAAATTTTCTAATAAATTATAAACTCTATTTCAGATTTATAAAATGATGTTTTAAGCCACCAACACAAAACACAAAAACACAATACACAACCTGTTGACAAGCTCTTAAATAAAATCTCTCTGTCTTCATCTTTGAGATCATAACATGATGATCACAGCCACACAAACGGACACAGAATAAGAAGCAAATGTGACGTTACGACTGTAACTTCTGTTCCCTGAAGGAGGGAAATGAGGTACGGCATACCATAGGGGAGTCTCACTCTCGCGACTCCGGTTGAAGGATCTACAATCATTCCTGACAAGGCCCAACTTCCATAGGTGACAAGCATGAGAGTCAGATTCATTCCTTCAATTTAATACCGCTCTTCACCGAGGCCAGGAACGGGCAACACGTGGACAAACAGGTTATTGTACCTCGTTTCCCTCCTTCAGGGAACAGTAGTTATAGTCGTAACTTTACGTTTTCCTTTCAGTCAGTCAACATACTATGGGGAAATAGAATCACGGCCCAAGCCGACCCCAACGGATACTAAACGAAAACGGCTCATGGCAGACCAGCCAGACCAGCCAGACCAGCCAGACCAGCCAGACCAGCCAGACAGACAGACCAGCCAGACCAGCCAGACCAGCCAGACCAGCCAGACCAGCCAGACCAGCCAGACAGACAGACCAGCCAGACCAGCCAGACCAGCCAGACCAGCCAGACAGACAGACCAGCCAGACCAGCCAGACCAGCCAGACAGACAGACCAGCCAGACCAGCCAGACCAGCCAGACCAGCCAGACCAGCCAGACCAGCCAGACAGACAGACCAGCCAGACAGACAGACCAGCCAGACCAGCCAGACCAGCCAGACCAGCCAGACCAGACCCAGACCAGCCAGACCAGCCAGACAGACAGACCAGCCAGACAGACAGACCAGCCAGACCAGCCAGACCAGCCAGACCTGACCCAGCCAGACAGACCTGACCCAGCCAGACAGACCTGACCCAGCCAGACAGACCTGACCCAGCCAGACAGACCTGACCCCACCAGATGCTGCAATCTGGGTATTGAGCACGCGGCTCGGCTGCCTAGTGACTTTCCCCTGTTCCAGCCTACTGGAACAGGGGAACAGGGCCAGCTTCTAACCGCCGCAATATTTCCATATCTCCCTCTCTGGCCCCGTAAAGACTCAGCTTCTAACCTCTCTGGCCCCGTAAAGACTCAGCTTCTAACCTCTCTGGCCCCGTAAAGACTCAGCTTTAACCTCTCTAGCCCTGTACAGACTCAGCTTCCAACCTCTCTGGCCCTGTACAGACTCAGCTTTAACCTCCCTGACCCTGTACAGACTCAGCTTTAACCTCCCTGACCCTGTACAGACTCAGCTTTAACCTCCCTGACCCTGTACAGACTCAGCTTTAACCTCCCTGACCCTGTACAGACTCAGCTCTAACCTCCCTGACCCTGTACAGACTCAGCTTTAACCTCCCTGACCCTGTACAGACTCAGCTTTAACCTCCCTGACCCTGTACAGACTCAGCTTTAACCTCCCTGACCCTGTACAGACTCAGCTTTAACCTCCCTGACCCTGTACAGACTCAGCTTTAACCTCCCTGACCCTGTACAGACTCAGCTTCTAACCTCCCTGACCCTGTACAGACTCAGCTTTAACCTCCCTGACCCTGTACAGACTCAGCTTTAACCTCCCTGACCCTGTACAGACTCAGCTTTAACCTCCCTGACCCTGTACAGACTCAGCTTTAATCTCCCTGACCCTGTACAGACTCAGCTTCTAACCTCTTTGACCCTGTACAGACTCAGCTTTAACCTCCCTGACCCTGTACAGACTCAGCTTCTAACCTCTCTGGCCCTGTACAGACTCAGCTTCTAACCTCTCTGGCCCTGTACAGACTCAGCTTCTAACCTCTTTGACCCTGTACAGACTCAGCTTCTAACCTCTTTGACCCTGTACAGACTCAGCTTCTAACCTCTCTGACCCTGTACAGACTCAGCTTCTAACCTCTCTGGCCCTGTACAGACCCAGCTTTAACCTCTCTGGCCCTGTACAGACCCAGCTTTAACCTCTCTGGCCCTGTACAGACCCAGCTTTAACCTCTCTGGCCCTGTACAGACTCAGCTTTAACCTCTCTAGCCCTGTACAGACCCAGCTTTAACCTCTCTGGCCCTGTACAGACTCAGCTTTAACCTCTCAGCTGGCCCTGTACAGACCCAGCTTCTGCAACTGATCTACAACACACACAATACAACAGACGGTTCTGATAGAACAAGTATTTTTTTTTTCCTAAGCTGATATATGGAATTGTTCTAAGAAGGTCATACCATGGTTCATTGAACAATTAGATTTATTATTATTTTTTTACATTATTTGAATTTGATCT
>NC_092101.1:53053936-53063936 GCF_045679555.1 Salvelinus alpinus
GAAGAGGGCTTCTGGACTGAGTCCAAATGTCTTCAGAGAGACCAACCAGGACAGGAGCGCCAGACTCTCAGCCACAGAGCTCACTTAGTTGTTGTGGTGAGGAGAAGGAGATATCCTGGGCTCAGTGAGGAGATATCCTGGGCTCAGTGAGGAGATATCATGGGTTCAGAGAGGAGATATCCTGGGTTCAGAGAGGAGATATCCTGGGTTCAGTGAGGAGATATCCTGGGTTCAGTGAGGAGATATCCTGGGCTCAGTGAGGAGATATCCTGGGTTCAGTGAGGAGATATCCTGGGTTCAGAGAGGAGATATCCTGGGCTCAGTGAGGAGATATCCTGGTGTTAGTGAAGAGATATCCTGGGCTCAGTGAGGAGATATCCTGGGTTCAGTGAGGAGATATCCTGGGCTCAGAGAGGAGATATCCTGGGCTCAGTGAGGAGATATCCTGGGTTCAGTGAGGAGATATCCTGGGTTCAGAGAGGAGATATCCTGGACTCAGTGAGGAGATATCCTGGGTTCAGTGAGGAGATATCCTGGGTTCAGTGAGGAGATATCCTGGGTTCAGAGAGGAGATATCCTGGGTTCAGTGAGGAGATATCCTGGGTTCAGAGAGGAGATATCCTTGGTTCAGAGAGGAGATATCCTGGGTTCAGAGAGGAGATATCCTGGGTTCAGAGAGGAGATATCCTGGGTTCAGAGAGGAGATATCCTGGGTTCAGAGAGGAGATATCCTTGGTTCAGAGAGGAGATATCCTGGGTTCAGTGAGGAGATATCCTGGGTTCAGAGAGGAGATATCCTGGGTTCAGTGAGGAGATATCCTGGGTTCAGAGAGGAGATATCCTGGGTTCAGAGAGGAGATATCCTGGGTTCAGAGAGGAGATATCCTGGGTTCAGAGAGGAGATATCCTGGGTTCAGTGAGGAGATATCCTGGGTTCAGAGAGAGGCAAAGCAGGATGTCAGATTGGGGCTCAAACTTTGCTGAGTGGCATCTAGGCGTTGCGGGACACAGCTGTCTGTCCTGGTGGTAGAAGAGCTTCTTGGGGGACACAGCTGTCTGTCCTGGTGGTAGAAGAGCTTCTTGGGGGACACAGCTGTCTGTCCTGGTGGTAGGAGGAAGGGCTTCGTGTCTCAATCAGCTAGCTGCGGTCGTCTGGCTGGTTGGCTGAGGTCGTCTGGCGGGTTGGCTGAGGTCGTCTGGCTGGTTGGCTGCGGTCGTCTGGCTGGTTGGCTGAGGTCGTCTGGCTGGTTGGCTGAGGTCGTCTGGCTGGTTGGCTGCGGTCGTCTGGCTGTTTGGCTGAGGTCGTCTGCCTGGTTGGCTGAGGTCGTCTGGCGGGTTGGCTGAGCAGAGAGAGCCGCTGATCTGGAGAAATCTTTCCCTGACAGGATGGAAGCGCTTCTAGAAAGGCGGCGCAGCAGAAGGGTTGAAGTGAGTCAAGTCGACTGAGCGAGATGCACGTTAGCGAAACGGCCCACAGGGCATTGGTACTCTCAGCTGATAGGCTGCCTGCACTTTAGCGTTCATTGATTGTAGCGCTTGGTCGGGCGGGCGGTCGACGCTCCCTTGGTCGCTTCACTTTCCACGAATGCTAAAACCACGAGGCCATCTCCATAACAAAATGAAGAGATCAAACAGCCTGTGCAATAATCTCTCTCTCTCTCTCTCTCTCTCTCTCTCTCTCTCTCTCTCTCTCTCTCTCTCTCTCTCTCTCTCTCTCTCTCTCTCTCTCTCTCTCTCTCTCTCTCTCTCTCTCTCTATAATACGTTTGAATGAGAAGGAATCTGAAATCCCATTAAGTCATAAGAAGTCTAAACCTTGGACTAGCATGTCCTGTAATATGGAGCAGCTCTCTCTTGGACCCCCAGGCCATCTGCCAGATTACACTCTTTCATATACAGCAACAACACATTGTTTATCAACACGGCTTTTATACAACCAACATGGCAGTGTCCTAGAGCTTTAATCTACCTAAGCTGATCTCAATCCTGGAACTGGATATTGCTCTTTATAACTGGTCTGTTGGGGGGGGTATTACATCACTCCAGCTGTCACTCCAACCTGGTCCTACCACTACATGGGGCAGAGGACGGGCAGGCAGGGGAGGCAGGGGAGGGGAGGCAGGGGAGGGGAAGCAGGGAAGGGCAGGCAGGGGAGGGGAGGCAGGGGAGGCAGGCAGGGGAGGCAGGGCAGCGGACAGGCAGGGCAGGCAGGGGAGGCAGGGCAGAGGACGGCAGGCAGGGGAGGCAGGGGAGGTGAGGCAGGGGAAGGCAGGCAGGGGAGGTGAGGCAGGGGAGGGGAGGCAGGGGAGGCAGGCAGAACAGGCAGGGGAGGCAGGGCAGGGCAGGGGAGGCAGGGCAGAGGACGGCAGGCAGGGGAGGCAGGGGAGGTGAGGCAGGGGAAGGCAGGCAGGGGAGGCAGGCAGGGGAGGTGAGGCAGGGGAGGGGAGGCAGGGGAGGCAGGCAGAACAGGCAGGGGAGGCAGGGCAGGGCAGGGGAGGCAGGGCAGAGGCAGGGCAGTCAGGGGAGGCAGAGCAGGGCACAGGCAGGCAGGCAGGGGAGGCAGGACTGGCATGGCAGAGGACGGGCAGGCAGGGGAGGCAGGGCAGGGCAGGGGAGGCAGGGTAGAGGCAGGGCAGGCAGGGGAGGCAGGGCAGGGCACAGGCAGGCAGGCAGGGGAGGCAGGACTGGCAGGGCAGAGGACGGGCAGGCAGGGGAGGCAGGGCAGGGGAGGCAGGGTAGGCAGGGCAGGGCAGAGGAGGGCAGGCAGGACAGGCAGGGCAGGGTAGGCAGGGCAGGGTAGGCAGGGCAGGACAGGCAGGGCAGGCAGGGGAGGCAGGGCAGGGCAGGGCACGGGCAGGCGAGGCAGGACAGGGCAGGGGAGGCAGGGTAGGCAGGGCAGACAGGGCAGGGCAGGGTAGGCATGGCAGGGGAGGCAAGGCAGGGGAGGCAGGGCAGAGGCAGGGCAGAGGCAGGACAGGCAGGACAGGACAGGGCAGGGGAGGCATGGCAGGGGAGGCAGGGCAGGACAGGGCAGGGGAGGCATGGCAGGGGAGGCAGGGCAGGACAGGGCAGGGGAGGCATGGCAGGGGAGGCAGGGCAGGACAGGGCAGGGGAGGCATGGCAGGGGAGGCAGGGCAGAGGCAGGGGAGGCAGGACAGGGCAGAGGCAGGGCAGAGGCAGGGCAGGGCAGGGCAGAGGCAGGGGAGGCAGGACAGGGCAGAGGCAGGGCAGAGGCAGGGGAGGCAGGACAGGGTAGGCATGGCAGGGTAGGCAGGGCAGACAGGGCAGGGCAGGGTAGGCATGGCATGGCAGGGCAGAGGCAGGGGAGGCAGGACAGGGCAGAGGCAGGGCAGAGGCAGGGGAGGCAGGACAGGGTAGGCATGGCAGGGTAGGCAGGGCAGACAGGGCAGGACAGGCAGGGGAGGCAGGGCATGGCAGGGTAGGCAGGGCAGACAGGGCAGGGCAGGGTAGGCATGGCATGGCATGGCAGGGTAGGCAGGGCAGGGCAGCAGTCTGCCAGTTTAAGATGAACAGTAGTTCCAGAAAACAGAAGCATCACATTTTCTGACATTAACCTTTGGGTATTATCACACATTTTATAGTATTTTATAGTCTTTTATAGTCTCTGAATGTATTTCAAAGGATAATGATCTTGGAAAACATATAATATTACAAAAAAATATCAAATATAATATTACAAAATTAATGTCAAATCAAATCAAATCACATTTTATTGGTCACATACACATGGCTAGACAATGTTATTGGTCACATACACATGACTAGACGATGTTATTGGTCACATATACATGGCTAGACGATGTTATTGGTCACATACACATGGTTAGCAGATGTTATTGGTCACATACACATGGTTAGCAGATGTTATTGGTAACATACTCATGGTTAGCAGATGTTATTGGTCACATACACATGGCTAGACGATGTTATTGGTCACATACACATGGCTAGAAGATGTTATTGGTCACAAACACATGGCTAGAAGATGTTATTGGTCACATACACATGGCTAGACGATGTTATTGGTCACATACACATGGCTAGACGATGTTATTGGTCACATACACATGGTTAGACGATGTTATTGGTCACATACACATGGCTAGAAGATGTTATTGGTCACAAACACATGGCTAGAAGATGTTATTGGTCACATACACATGGCTAGACGATGTTATTGGTCACATACACATGGCTAGACGATGTTATTGGTCACATACACATGGCTAGAAGATGTTATTGGTCACAAACACATGGCTAGAAGATGTTATTGGTCACATACACATGGCTAGACGATGTTATTGGTCACATACACATGGCTAGACGATGTTATTGGTCACATACACATGGTTATCAGATGTTATTGGTCATATACACATGGCTAGACGATGTTATTGGTCACATACACATGGCTAGACGATGTTATTGGTCACATACACATGGCTAGACGATGTTATTGGTCACATACACACGGTTAGACGATGTTATTGGTCACATACACATGGCTAGAAGATGTTATTGGTCACATACACATGGCTAGAAGATGTTATTGGTCACATAGACATGGTTAGCAGATGTTATTGGTCACATACACATGGTTAGCAGATGTTATTGGTCACATACTCATGGTTAGCAGATGTTATTGGTCACATACACATGGCTAGAAGATGTTATTGGTCACATACACATGGCTAGAATATGTTATTGGTCACATACACATGGCTAGAAGATGTTATTGGTCACATACACATGGTTAGCAGATGTTATTGGTCACATACTCATGGTTAGCAGATGTTATTGGTCACATACACATGGCTAGAAGATGTTATTGGTCACATACACATGGCTAGAATATGTTATTGGTCACATACACATGGCTAGAAGATGTTATTGGTCACATACACATGGCTAGAATATGTTATTGGTCACATACACATGGTTAGCAGATGTTATTGGTCACATATACATGGCTAGAAGATGTTATTGGTCACATACACATGGTTAGCAGATGTTAATGGTCACATACACATGGCTAGACGATGTTATTGGTCACATACACATGGCTAGACGATGTTATTGGTCACATACACATGGTTAGACGATGTTATTGGTCACATACACATGGCTAGAATATGTTATTGGTCACATACACATGGTTAGCAGATGTTATTGGTCACATACACATGGTTAGAAGATGTTATTGGTCACATACACATGGCTAGACGATGTTATTGGTCACATACACATGGCTAGAATATGTTATTGGTCACATACACATGGCTAGAAGATGTTATTGGTGTCACGTTCCTGACCTGTTTTCCTTTGTTTTGTATTTATTTTAGTTGGTCAGGGCGTGAGTTGGGTGGGTTGTCTATGGTTGATTTTCTATGTTGGGATTTTGTGTTCGGCCTGGTATGATTCTCAATCAGAGACAGCTGTCAATCGTTGTCCCTGATTGAGAATCATACTTAGGCAGCCAGGGTTTCACTTGTGTTTTGTGGGTGTTTGTTCCTGTGGAGGTTTTGTTGCCACACAGGATGGTTTCGGTTTTGTCACGTTGGTTGTTTTTGTATTTTGAAGTGTTTTGTTGACTTTCATTAAAATTATGAACACTAACCACTCTGCTTTTTGGCCCACACCTTCTGTCAGCGAGGACAGCCGTAACAGAAACACCCACCACAGACGGACCAAGCGGAGTGGAGAAGGGCAGCGACAGCAGCAGAGACAGACAGAGGACTGGACATGGGAGGACGTCTTGAACGGCAAGGGTTGCTACACATGGGAGGAGATCCTGGCTGGAAAGGATCGCCTCCCATGGGAACAGCTGGAGGCAGCGAGGAGAGCAGAGGCAACCGGAGAGAGGAACCGGAGGTATGAGGGTACGCGGCTAGCACGGAAGCCCGAGAGGCTCACCCAAAAATTTATTGGGGGGGAGCTAAAGGGGAGTGTGGTGAAGCCGGGTTGGATACCTGAGCCAACTCCCCGGGCTTACCGTGGAGTGAGAGGGCGTCGTACTGGTCAGACACCGTGTTATGCGGTGGAGCGCACGGTGTCCCCAGTACGCGTACTTAGCCCAGTGCGGGCTATTCCACCTTGCCGCACTGGTAGGGCTAGGTTGGGCATCGAGCCGGGTGCCATGAAGCCGGCCCAACATATCTGGCCTCCAGTACGTCTCCTCGGGCCGGCGTACATGGCACCAGCCTTACAGGTGGTGTCCCCGGTTCGCCTGCATAGCCCAGTGCGGGCTTTTCCACCTCGCCGCACTGGCAGGGCTACGGGGACCATTCAACCTGGTAAGGTTGGGGAGGCTCGGTGCTCAAGAGCGCGTGTCCTCCTTCACGGTCCGGTATATCCGGCGCCACCTTCCCTCCCCAGCCCAGTACCATCAGTGCCTACGTTACGCACCAGGCTTCCAGTGCGTCTCCTGTTCCTCCTCCACGCACTCTCCCTGTGGTGCGTGTCTCCAGCCCAGTGCCTCCAGTTCCGGCACCACGCACCAAGCCACCTGTGCGTCTCCAGAGCCCTGTACGCACTGTTCCTTCTCCCCGCACTCGCCCTGAGGTGCGTGCCCTCAGCCCGGTACCACCAGTGCCGGTACCACGCACTAGGCCTACAGTGCGCCTCATCCGGCCAGAGCTGCCCGTCTGCCAGGCGCCATCTGAGCCATCCGTCTGCCCAGTGCCATCTGAGCCATCCGTCTACCCAGCGCCATCTGAGCCATCCGTCTGCCCAGTGCCATCTGAGCCATCCGTCTACCCAGCGCCATCTGAGCCATCCGTCTGCCCAGTGCTATCTGAGCCATCCGTCTACCCAGCGCCATCTGAGCCATCCGTCTGCACAGCGCCATCTGAGCCATCCGTCTGTCCCGAGCCATTAGAGCCGCCCGTCTGTCCCGAGCCGTCAGAGCCGTTCGTCAGTCAGGAGCCGCTAGAGCCATTCGTCAGTCAGGATCTGCCATAGCCGCCAACCAGACAGGATCTGCCAGAGCCGCCAACCAGACAGGATCTGCCAGAGCCGCCAACCAGACAGGATCTGCCAGAGCCGCCAACCAGACAGAATCTGCCAGAGCCGCCAACCAGACAGGATCTGCCAGAGCCGCCAGTCAGCCAGGATCTGCCAGAGCCGCCAGTCAGCCAGGATCTACCAGAGCCGCCAGTCAGCCAGGATCTGCCAAAGGACCATCCCTCTTGGTATTGAGCAGTATCACAGAGGACCATCCACCCTGAGAAGTCTGGAATTTCAACAAAACTGACCAAGACGCATTTCCACAAATATTTTTAGTGGATTAATTTCTAGCTTTTGGAAAAACAAAATCTATTTATTATAACAGATAAAACAAAAGGAAAAGTATCATAACTGTTTTAATAACACGTTTCAGTCCTGGACCTGGGCAGTGAAATGTATCTTCACTGAGTATACAAAACATTAAGAACACCTTCCTAATATTGAGTTGCCCCCCCTTTGGCCCTCAGAACAGCCTCAATTCGTCGGGTCATGGACTCTACAAAGTGACTAAAGCGTTCCACAGGGATGCTGGCCCATGTTGACTCCAATGCTTCCCACAGTTTTGTCAAGTTGGCTGGATGTCCTTTGGGTGGTGGACCGTTCTTGATACACACAGGAAACTGTTGAGTGTGAAAAACCCAGCAGCGTTGCAGTTCTTGACACAAACCAGTGTGCCTGGCACCTATTACCATACCTCGTTCAAAGGCACTTAAATCTTGTGTCTGGCCCATTAACCCTCTGAATGATGTACAATCCTCAATCCTTATATTTTAGATTCTTCAAAGTAGCCACCCTTTGCCTTGATGACAGCTTAGTACACTCTTGGCATTCTCTCAACCAGCTTCACCTGGAATGCTTTTCCAACAGTCTTGAAGGAGTTCCCACATATGCTGAGCACTTGTTGGCTGATTTTCCTTCACTCTGCGGTCCAATTCATCACAAACCATCTCAATTGGGTTGGGGTCGGGTGATTGTGGAGGCCAGGTCATCTGATCTGATGCAGCACTCCATCTCTCTCCTTCTTGATCAAATAGCCCTTACACAGCCTGGAGGTGTGTTGGCATGGGTCCCAAGATCCTCAAAAAGTTATACAGCTGCACCATCGAGAGCATCCTGACCGGTTGCATCACCGCCTGGTATGGCAACTGCTTGGCATTTGACCATAAGGCGCTACAGAGGGTAGTGCGCACGGCCCAGTACATCACTGGTGATGGGGCTTAAGCTACATCCCTGTCTCACCCCATTGCCCTGTGGAAAGAAATGTGTTTTTTGCCAGTTTTAACCGCACACTTGATGTTTGTGTACATGGATTTTATAATGTTTTTCCCCCAACACCACGTTCCATCAATTTGTATAGCAGACCCTCATGCTAAATTGAGTGAAAAGATCTTTTATTTAAATCCACAAAGCATGAGAAGAATTTGCCTTTGTTTTGGTTTGTTTGTTTGTCCATTAGGCTGTGCAGGGTGAATGAGTGGTCAGTCGTACAGCCATTTGGTAAAAAGCCAATTTGTCATTTGCTCAGTATATTGTTTTCACTGAGGAATTGTATCAGTCAGCTGTTAATGATAATGCAGAGGATTTTCCCAAGGTTGCTATTGACACGGTAGTTATTGGTGTCATATTTGTCTCCACTTTTGTGGATTGGGGTGATCAGTCCTTGGTTCCTAGACTACTAGTTTGTATGCCCTGTTGTTGCAGGACATTTCCTGCAACAAGAGGGTGATCAAATTAAGATCTTACATCTGTGTAGTGCATTACTTTTGATCAGAAATAGTCTTACTGACCCTGGTCTAAAGTAGTGCACTATTAGGGAATAGGGTGCCAGAGTCCTACTGACCCTGGTTTAAAGTAGTGCACTATATAGGGAATAGGGTGCCAGAGTCCTACTGACCCTGGTCTAAAGTAGTGCACTATATAGGGAATAGGGTGCCAGTGTCCTACTGACCCTGGTCTAAAGTAGTGCACTATATAGGGAATAGGGTGCCAGAGTCCTACTGACCCTGGTCTAAAGTAGTGCACTATATAGGGAATAGGGTGCCAGAGTCCTACCGTCCCTGGTCTAAAGTAGTGCACTATATAGGGAATAGGGTGCCAGAGTCCTACTGACCCTGGTCTAAAGTAGTGCACTATATAGGGAATAGGGTGCCAGAGTCCTACCGTCCCTGGTCTAAAGTAGTGCACTATATAGGGAATAGGGTGCCAGAGTCCTACTGACCCTGGTCTAAATTAGTGCACTATATAGGGAATAGGGTGCCAGAGTCCTACTGACCCTGGTCTAAAGTAGTGCACTATATAGGGAATAGGGTGCCAGAGTCCTACCGTCCCTGGTCTAAAGTAGTGCACTATATAGGGAATAGGGTGCCAGAGTCCTACTGACCCTGGTCTAAAGTAGTGCACTATATAGGTGCCGTTTAGGATGCAGAGGGTCTATGATTTATCTGTTATTATTATTATATAATCAGTTTGATGCAGTAGGTATCCTGGAGCGTTGACGCCTGTTTGTGTTGCACGATAACCTTTTCTCCAACTGTCAGTATACGATAATAATTTCTTTACCTGCTATCACGTAGATCTGTAATCTAGCCGTGTGCTCTGAACTAACTATACCGCGTCTCCAAACAGGCACCCTACTCCCCTACATAGTGCACTACTTTTGACCAGAGTCTTATGCCCTCTAGGTGCACTATGAAGGGAAAGAGGGTGCCGTTTGGGAAACAGCTTTGTCTGGTGTCGACCGTGTGTTCCCTGACATCTGCTATCAGCACTGTTAAAGTTAATGGGAGCCTAATCTCACGCTTTGCATTGGCTTGCATTTATAGAGGCAAAGTGGCGGGGAAGAAATGACTTCTGTGGGACAGAGAGAGAGAGAGAGCAGGAGAGGATGATCTTTCGACATGATACGCTCTGCGTCTGTCTGGGAATGTAGGGTCCAGGATTTTATGGCAAATGCTCGGCATACGACCGACCGCACG
>NC_092101.1:53068936-53076436 GCF_045679555.1 Salvelinus alpinus
AGAGGAGGCAGAGAGAGAGAAAGAGAGAGAGGGGGGGTAGAAAGAGGAGGCAGAGAGAGAGAAAGAGAGAGGGGGAGTGAGAGAGTAAGAGAAAGAGAGAGAGGGGGGGCAGAAAAAGGAGGCAGAGAGAGAGAAAGAGAGAGAGAGAGGGGGGGGCAGAAAGAGGAGGCAGAGAGAGAGAGAGAAAGAGAGAGAGGGAGTGAGAGAGTAAGAGAGAGGGAGAGAGAGGGGGGGTAGAAAGAGGAGGCAGAGAGAGAAAGAGAGAAAGAGGGGGGGGCAGAAAGAGGAGGCAGAGAGAGAGAAAGAGAGAGATGGAGTGAGAGAGTAAGAGAGAGGGAGGGAGAGGGGGGGCAGAAAGAGGAGGCAGAGAGAGAAAGAGAGAGAGCGGGAGAGAGAGAGGGGGGAGGGGGGGGTAGAAAGAGGAGGCAGAGAGCGAGAGAGAGAGAGTGAGAGAGTAAGAGCAAGAGAGAGAGAGAGAGGAGGGGGGGGCAGAAAGAGGAGGCAGAGAGAGAGAGATAAAGAGAGAGAGGGAGTGCGAGAGTAAGAGAGAATGGGGAGAAGGGGGGCAGAAAGAGGAGGCAGAGAGAGAAAGAGAGAGAGGGGGGCAGAAAGAGGAGGCAGAGAGAGAGAGAAAGAGAGGGGGAGGGGGGTAAGAAAGAGGAGGCAGAGAGAGAGAGAGAGAGAGAGAGAGAGAGAGAGAGAGAGAGAGAGAGAGAGAGAGAGAGAGAGAGAGAGAGAGAGAGAGAGAGAGAGAGAGAGAGAGAGAGAAGGGGGGCAGAAAGAGGAGGCAGAGAGAGAGAAAGAGAGAGAGAGAGGGGGAGGCAGAAAGAGGAGGCAGAGAGAGAGAAAGAGAGAGAGGGGGGGTAGAAAGAGGAGGCAGAGAGAGAGAAAGAGAGAGGGGGAGTGAGAGAGTAAGAGAAAGAGAGAGAGGGGGGGCAGAAAAAGGAGGCAGAGAGAGAGAAAGAGAGAGAGAGAGGGGGGAGGCAGAAAGAGGAGGCAGAGAGAGAGAAAGAGAGAGAGGGGGGGTAGAAAGAGGAGGCAGAGAGAGAGAAAGAGAGAGGGGGAGTGAGAGAGTAAGAGAAAGAGAGAGAGGGGGGGCAGAAAAAGGAGGCAGAGAGAGAGAAAGAGAGAGAGAGAGGGGGGGGCAGAAAGAGGAGGCAGAGAGAGAGAGAGAAAGAGAGAGAGGGAGTGAGAGAGTAAGAGAGAGGGAGAGAGAGGGGGGGTAGAAAGAGGAGGCAGAGAGAGAAAGAGAGAAAGAGGGGGGGGCAGAAAGAGGAGGCAGAGAGAGAGAAAGAGAGAGATGGAGTGAGAGAGTAAGAGAGAGGGAGGGAGAGGGGGGGCAGAAAGAGGAGGCAGAGAGAGAAAGAGAGAGAGCGGGAGAGAGAGAGGGGGGAGGGGGGGGTAGAAAGAGGAGGCAGAGAGCGAGAGAGAGAGAGTGAGAGAGTAAGAGCAAGAGAGAGAGAGAGAGGAGGGGGGGGCAGAAAGAGGAGGCAGAGAGAGAGAGATAAAGAGAGAGAGGGAGTGCGAGAGTAAGAGAGAATGGGGAGAAGGGGGGCAGAAAGAGGAGGCAGAGAGAGAAAGAGAGAGAGGGGGGCAGAAAGAGGAGGCAGAGAGAGAGAGAAAGAGAGGGGGAGGGGGGTAAGAAAGAGGAGGCAGAGAGAGAGAGAGAGAGAGAGAGAGAGAGAGAGAGAGAGAGAGAGAGAGAGAGAGAGAGAGAGAGAGAGAGAGAGAGAGAGAGAGAGAGAGAGAGAGAGAGAGAGAGGGGGGGCAGAAAGAGGAGGCAGAGAGAGAGAAAGAGAGAGAGAGAGGGGGGAGGCAGAAAGAGGAGGCAGAGAGAGAGAAAGAGAGAGAGGGGGGGTAGAAAGAGGAGGCAGAGAGAGAGAAAGAGAGAGGGGGAGTGAGAGAGTAAGAGAAAGAGAGAGAGGGGGGGCAGAAAAAGGAGGCAGAGAGAGAGAAAGAGAGAGAGAGAGGGGGGAGGCAGAAAGAGGAGGCAGAGAGAGAGAAAGAGAGAGAGAGGGGGAGTAGAAAGAGGAGGCAGAGAGAGAGAAAGAGAGAGGGGGAGTGAGAGAGTAAGAGAAAGAGAGAGAGGGGGGGCAGAAAAAGGAGGCAGAGAGAGAGAAAGAGAGAGATGGAGTGAGAGAGTAAGAGAGAGGGAGGGAGAGGGGGGGCAGAAAGAGGAGGCAGAGAGAGAAAGAGAGAGAGCGGGAGAGAGAGAGGGGGGAGGGGGAGGCAGAAAGAGGAGGCAGAGAGCGAGAGAGAGAGAGTGAGAGAGTAAGAGCAAGAGAGAGAGAGAGAGGAGGGGGGGGCAGAAAGAGGAGGCAGAGAGAGAGAGATAAAGAGAGAGAGGGAGTGCGAGAGTAAGAGAGAATGGGGAGAAGGGGGGCAGAAAGAGGAGGCAGAGAGAGAAAGAGAGAGGGGGGCAGAAAGAGGAGGCAGAGAGAGAGAGAAAGAGAGGGGGAGGGGGGTAAGAAAGAGGAGGCAGAGAGAGAGAGAGAGAGAGAGAGAGAGAGAGAGAGAGAGAGAGAGAGAGAGAGAGAGAGAGAGAGAGAGAGAGAGAGAGAGAGAGAGAGAGAAGGGGGGGGCAGAAAGAGGAGGCAGAGAGAGAGAGAGAGAGAGAGAGAGAGAGAGAGAGAGAGAGAGAGAGAGAGAGAGAAGGGGGGGCCAGAAAGAGGAGGCAGAGAGAGAGAGAGATAGGGCGAGAGACTTCCCCAGACTTCCCCAGCCCTGCCTGCTGCACCCCTCCTCCCCAACCCACAGAACAGCCTCCCACTGACAGTGGCACCGACACAGACCAGCCACACCCCAGCTCCAACACCCACCAGCCCCCCCTCTTCCCCCCCCCCCCCCCCCCAGTCCAGAAGAAACACTGGCTGACATCGTCCTGTTAATGGACTCAAATGGGAAGTATGTTCAGGAGAATAAACTTTTCCCTAGACACAAAACGAGAAAGGTGTGGTGCCCAACAACGCAGAGTGCCATGGAGCTGCTTGATAAGGCCCATCTCGGGTCGCCAAGCCACATAATCATACATACCGGAAGCAACGACCTGCGTGCTCAGCAGGAGAGGGTGGCGACTTCACTACGGGGAGTGATTGAGAAGGCCTCCGCAATCTTCCCCAACTCAAGAATCATAGTGTCAACCCTTCTACAGAGGAGGGACTTCCACCCTGCCACAATCCAAAGAATAAACGCCAGCCTATCCCGGGACTGTGCCCTGCGACCGAATGTACACCTGGCCCACCATCCCACCCTCGATCTGGACTGTCTCTATGACCATGTTCACCTGTACAGGGAGACAGTCCCCATCCTTGCCAAGACTCTCAAGGACGTCGCTTTAAACCGCAGCCCGACCTCTCCACCCAGGAACAGCGGAGCAATCTCCACCCCGCCGAGATCACCGAGACAACATCCCGGACCAGCACCCTGGACCCCCCAGCCACGACCACAGCACCACCAACCTCAATGCCCACCACAGCCAGCGCAGCACAGACCACCCCAGCCCAGCTTCAGGCCCACCCAGATGAGGCCTCCCACCCCCCCCCTCCCCACCGCAGACCCACACCTGGAGGAGCCACAGCCCAGCAGACAGAGCTACGCACAGGCTGTGAGAGGAGCAACTGGCCCAGCCCCCACCAACCAAATGAGTGACATCAAACACATGCCGAGTCTACTATGCTCACATGTGATAGGCCGAGGGTCATGGATGCTCAACATGTGATAGGCCGAGGGTCATGGATGCTCACATGTGATAGGCCGAGGGTCATGGATGCTCACATGTGATAGGCCGAGGGTCATGGATAATCACATGTGATAGGCCGAGGGTCATGGATGCTCACATGTGATAGGCCGAGGGTCATGGATAATCACATGTGATAGGCCGAGGGTCATGGTAAGATGAGCACAATAACTCCACCATTCTCACACTACATCCACCCAAGTGGCATGACACGAATTCTATCTTAAATGATAAACAAATCACATTTGCAAAATAAGAGTTTACTTTAATTGAAAAATGCTATTTTAATAGTTCTTGTTGGATTATGAGTGTTTGTCTCATTTTGAAGGTAAAGAAAAAAGGAAAACAATTTATGAAATCCTTTTATGTTGCATGTTGGAATTTACAAGGATTGAAGTCCTCTGCTTTTGGGCTAAAGAGCAGAAACCCAGACTTCCTGAAAGAAATTGATGATGTTGATATTTAGTGTACTACAGGAAACATGGTGCAGAGGTGATGCTTCCACTGGCTGTCCACTAGGTTATAGGAAGATAATCATACATCCACTAAATTAAAAGGAATCAAACAGGGCAGAGACTCAGGGGGAATGCTAATATGGTATAAATCTGAACTAATTAATTCAATAGAATTGATCAAAACAGGAGAATTCTTTATCTGGTTAAAAATCAACAAGGAGGCTATCTTGACAGATAAAAATGTCTTCCTCTGTGCCACATACATTCCCCCCTCAGAGTCACCCTACTTCAACGAAGAGAGTTTCTCCATTCTAGAGGGGGAGATTAGTCACTTTCAGGCCCAAGGCAACGTACTGGTCTGTGGAGACCTGAATGCTAGAACAGCAGAGGAACTAGACACTATTAACAGTCATGGGGATAAACACCTACCAGGAAGCAACAACCTTTCCCTCCCCACATACCCCCACAGAAACAACTATGACAAAGTGAAAAACAAAAACGGAGTACAGCTCCTGAAGCTCTGTCGAACACTGGGTCTGTACATAGTCAATAGCAGGCTGAGAGGAGACTCTTTTGGTAGGTACACCTACAGCTCATCCCTTGGCAACAGCACTGTAGACTACTTCCTCACCGACCTAAACCCAGAGTCTCTCAGAGCCTTCACAGTCAGCCCACTAACACCTCTCTCAGACCACAGTAAAATCACAGTGTATCTGAGAAGAGCAGAACCCAACCATGAAGCATCACGGCCCAATAAATTACATGGTACTAAACAGGCCTATAGATGGAGTGCAAACAGTACAGACATCTCCTGGACAACTTTTTAGCCTTAACATTCTCCTTCAGCAATGAAGGTGTACATTTGGCCGTTAGGAACATAAACTTTATATTTGACAAATTAGCCTCCTTTGCTAATCTAAAGAAGCATAAGAGCAAACCAAAAATAACAGATAATGAAAAATGGTTTGATAATGATTGCAAAAATCTAAGAAAGTCATTGAGAAATATATCTAATCAAAAACACAGAGAACCAGACAACAAAAATATACGCCTTCAATATGGGGAAACACTGAAGCAATACAAACGCACCCTAAGAACGAAAAAGGAACAGCACATTAGAAATCAGCTGGATGGAAATGAGGAATCCATAGAATCAAACCACTTCTGGGAGAATTGTAATAAATTAAACAAACCTCATCATGAGGAATTGGCTATCCAAAATGGGGATATGTGGAGAAATCACTTTGCAAACCTCTACAGCAATATAACAAAGAGCCCAGAACAAAAAGATATACAAGAAAAATTACAAATCCTTGAATTAGCAGTCAAAGACTATCAGAATCCTGTGGATACCCCAATTACAGAAGAATAATTATTGGAAAAACTATGCAATCTCCAACCCAAAAAGGCCTGTGGTGCTGATGGGATTTTAAATGAAATGATCAAATATACAGACCACAAATTCAAATTGGCTATACTCAAACTCTTCAACATTATCCTCACTGCAGGTATTTTCCCCGATATTTGGAACCAGGGATTGATCACACCAATCTATAAAAATGGAGACAAATTTGACCCAAATAATTACAGAGGAATTTGCGTTAACAGCAACTTGGGGAAAATTCTCTGCAGTATTATAAATAGCAGACTACATCATTTCCTTGACGAACACAACGTCCTGAGCAGAAGCCAGATTGGATTTCTAAATAATTATCGTACAACAGACCACATTTACACCTTCCACACTCTAATTGATAAACAAGTTAACCAAAACAAAGGCAAAATCTACTCATGTTTTGTAGATTTCAAGAAAGCATTTGATTCAATTTGGCACGAAGGTCTTTTTTATAAACTAACAGAAAGTGGTATTGGAGGGAAAACATATGATGTTATTAAATCAATGTACACTAAAAACAAATGTGCGGTTAAAATTGGTAACAAGCAAACAGACTTCTTCTCTCAGGGGCGGGGAGTGAAACAGGGCTGCCCAATAAGTCCAACATTATTTAACATTTACATTAATGAATTGGCAAAAACATTAGAAGAATCGGCAGCACCTGGTATCACCCTACACAACACTGAAATCAAGTGTCTGCTGTACGCAGATGACCTGGTGCTGCTGTCTCCCACTAAAGAGGGGTTACAGCAGCACCTAGATCGTCTTCACAGGTTCTGTCAGACCTGGGCTCTGACCGTTAACCTAAAAAAAACTAATATAATGTTATTCCAAAAAAGGTCCGGAAATAAGGATGACAAATATAAATTCTATTTGGACACAGTTCTATTAGAACACACCAAAAACTACACATATCTAGGACTAAATATCAGCAACACAGGTAGCTTTCACATGGCTGTGAATGAGCTGAGAGACAAAGCAAGAAGAGCATTCTATGCCATTAAAAGGAACATCAAAATCGAAATTCCAATTAGAATCTGGCTCAACATTTTTCAATCAGTTATAGAACCAATTGCTCTATATGGCAGTGAAGTATGGGGTCCACTCTCTAATAATGAATTTACCAAATGGGACAAACATCCAATTGAAATATTGCATGCAGAGTTATGCAAGACCATATTGCAAGTACAAAGAAAAACTCCAAATAACGCATGTAGGACAGAATTGGGCCAATACCCCCTCCTCATTCGAATAGAAAAAAGAGCCATTACATTTTACAACCATCTAAAAACAAGTGACCCTAAAACATTCCATCACACAGCTCTACAATGTCAAGAGATGAAACCAGAGAAGAGTCCCCTCAGCCAGCTGGTTCTGAGGCTCAGTTCACCAACCCAAACCAACCCCATAGAGCCTCAGGACAGCCCTCAGAAAATCTGGCCCAACCAAATCATCACAAAACAAAAATAAAAATATATCACCTATTGGAAAGACACCACAAAAAATCTAAAGTAAACTTCAATGCTATTTGGCTCTAAACAGACAGTACATGGTGGCAGACTATCTGACCACTGTGACTGATAGAAAACTGAGGAAAACATTGACTAGGTACAGACTCAGTGAGCACAGT
Source organism: Salvelinus alpinus (assembly GCF_045679555.1). Lineage (NCBI taxonomy): Eukaryota > Metazoa > Chordata > Actinopteri > Salmoniformes > Salmonidae > Salvelinus > Salvelinus alpinus. The sequence goes on from NC_092101.1 coordinate 53,076,154, forward strand.
CTGGCTATAGAGACCGGTCGTCACAGACAAACCTGGCTGCCCAGAGAGGACAGGCTGTACTCACTCTGCTCCAGGGGAGAGGTAGAGACAGATCTACATTTCCTATTACACTGTGACAAATACTCAGACCTAAGAGAATATGTCTTTCCCAAAATTATAATTCAATACAAAGAATTTGAAACTATAAAAGATGAAGAAAAAAACAAATATTTATTGGGTGAAAAGCCCAAATGTGCAGTTTTGGCAGCCAAATATGTGTCCTCCTGCCACAACCTGAGGGACA
>NC_092101.1:53081436-53171995 GCF_045679555.1 Salvelinus alpinus
CCACGAACACCACATTCCTTTCACTCTCACCAGAATTTGATATGAAACGTTCCCTTGTTTTGAACCGAGACGTGTTGCTGGTAATCTTTTTGAGGTCTGGTTGGTGCTGTTCCTCTCCGCGGGCCTTCTGATCTCTTCCTGAAACACATCATCAGTGCCTATCACTCTCACGGAATATAATATGGGCCATTTTTAACCCAAAATCCTTAACCCGAATGTTAAAAGCACATTGAAAGCAGACTTCTTTTTAGCTTGTCAATAAAATATATATATTTTTGAAACATTGTTAATTTTACAGACAAATAAAGGCAATATCAAAATTATCAACCGTAGTTATAAAATGTATCTCATGATAAATCTCTGAAAGCAGATCAGATAGATTAGAGATGTACACAGATAGAAAAAAAATATTTGAAAAGTTTACCCATGAATCATTGGAGCTGATCTGCAGATGTTCAGTTCAGTGTTTTGACGCTGAGATTCTATAAACCATTTAATAGCTGTAGGCGTGGATTGGCTCTGTTTTATCATACTAATGAATATTTACATTAGGGTTAGAATTAGGTGTTATCTGATTGGCCATCTAGATTGGGAGTTGTTTGATTAGTGCCTTCAGGGTAACGCTTTTGTTGTGTGTCTTCTGCGCTTTTGTTGTGTGTCTTCTGTGTGTCTTCTGCGCTTTTGTTGTGTGTCTTCTGTGTGTCTTCTGTGCTTTTGTTGTGTGTCTTCTGCGTGTCTTCTGCGTGTCTGTTGTGTGTCTTCTGCGTGTCTTCTGCGTGTCTGTTGTGTGTCTTCTGCGTGTCTGTTGTGTGTCTTCTGCGTGTCTGTTGTGTGTCTTCTGTGCTTTTGTTGTGTGTCTTCTGCGTGTCTTCTGCGTGTCTTCCACACTTTTGTTGTGGTTATCCACTCTCTTTTGGAGTCATACAGTGGCTTGCATTGCTGATTAGTATCATATTCCCTACATGGACCCTGGTCAAAAGTAGTGCCCTAAATAAGAGATAGGGTCCTATTTGGGACGTAGCCGGTGTCTATGATATGGCAGAGCTTCCATATCTTTCACGATCTTGATCTCCTTTGACTGACAGGACTCTATTGAGTTTTCATTGATGAGCTTTAGTGAACAAAGAGAGAGGGAAGTGGCATTACGAAGACCATGGCAAGACTAGGATTGCTGATCTTGGATCAGGTCCCTCCCAGTCCATGTAATCTATTTTATTAAATTGCGAAACTGTTCCCTACAGAATATACAGAACACCCTATAGAATATACAGAACACCCTACAGAATATACAGAACACCCTATAGAATATACAGAACACCCTACAGAATATACAGAACACCCTACAGAATATACAGAACACCCTACAGAATATACAGAACACCCTATAGAATATACAGAACACCCTACAGAATATACAGAACACCCTACAGAATATACAGAACACCCTACAGAATATACAGAACACCCTATAGAAGAGAAGGAACATCCTATAGAAGAGAAGGAACACCTTATCATCACATTTACTATCATCATGTTTACTATCATCACGTTTACTATCAACACGTTTACTATCATCATGTTTACTATCATTATGTTTACTATCATCATGTTTACTATCATCACGTTTACTATCAACATGTTTACTATCATCACGTTTACTATCATCACGTTTACTATCAACACGTTTACTATCATCATGTTTACTATCATCATGTTTACTATCATCATGTTTACTATCAACATGTTTACTATCATCATGTTTACTATCATCATGTTTACTATCATCATGTTTACTATCATCATGTTTACTATCATCACGTTTACTATCATCACGTTTACTATCAACACGTTTACTATCATCACGTTTACTATCATCACGTTTACTATCATCACGTTTACTATCATCATGTTTACTATCATCATGTTTACTATCATCATGTTTACTATCAACATGTTTACTATCATCATGTTTACTATCATCATGTTTACTATCATCATGTTTACTATCATCATGTTTACTATCATCACGTTTACTATCATCACGTTTACTATCAACACGTTTACTATCATCACGTTTACTATCATCACGTTTACTATCAACACGTTTACTATCATCATGTTTACTATCATCATGTTTACTATCATCATGTTTACTATCATCATGTTTACTATCAACATGTTTACTATCATCAAACTGAGTCTGCATGCCACCTGACTCTTCAGCCTTACTCCATCTGTCTGCTCTGCTGTACGCTGTCTTCCGTGTAATGACAGTCCTTCACCCTACGTACTGTAGCAATGGATCCTGACCAACTGGACACTGACAGGGTTTATCATACAGTACCGTAGACTTCCGTATCAGTAGTCCCTTGTCCCTTATCCCCCCCCCCCACCATACCATGTCTACTTCACAGAGACTTGATCATTTACTCTCAGCTGAACAACATAACTGCCACCTGATTGCTGTATGGAGTTAGTTTTCATGGAGGATGGTAATTGTTTTCTGATTGGTTCCGGTGCGTCTGTTTGAACTCAGCTCTGACAGAAGGGAGTACTAGGACTAGCGGGCCCATCCATTGCCAGTAAAGCAGACTAATAAGCTGTCACGCATTACAAATGAGATTACCTTTCCAGTGAGGTTGTCCTAGAACCTGTATACACCGTAAGGGGATCCCAGGGCAGGGAAACAAACTGCACAATAGGCCTCCAATCTTCTGGGTTGATCTACACGCTTGATCTTCTACTGATACTCGTATTAATGTGTGGTGTGAAAAGTAGTTTACAAAACTGCTCCCAGGCAGCAAAAGGTAATGAGTTGTAGAAACCCTCTGAAGTTGTACAGAAAAACGCTAAGAGAAAAATATGTTTTTTTTAAACCTTCACCCATTAGGCTACTCACACAGATCTAAGGAGCTGTAATTTGTTTGAAATATACCATCTCAATGTCATTTTTTAAAATAACACTGTACGCAATTTTATGATAGTCACAGCATCTTTAGATGAGTAGAGGTTGGCTTGTCATACTGATGTATGTTGTCTACAACAGGACTCCTCCTTGTTGTGTTGGACTCCTCCTTGTTGTGGTAGACTCCTCCTTGTTGTGTTGGACTCCTCCTTGTTGTGTTGGACTCCTCCTTGTTGTGTTGGACTCCTCCTTGTTGTGTTGGACTCCTCCTTGTTGTGTTGGACTCCTCCTTGTTGTGTTGGACTCCTCCTTGTTGTGTTGGACTCCTCCTTGTTGTGTTAGACTCCTCCTTGTTGTGTTAGACTCCTCCTTGTTGTGGTAGACTCCTCCTTGTTGTGTTAGACTCCTCCTTGTGCTAGACTCCTCCTTGTTGTGTTGGACTCCTCCTTGTTGTGTTAGACTCCTCCTTGTTGTGTTGGACTCCTCCTTGTTGTGTTGGACTCCTCCTTGTTGTGTTAGACTCCTCCTTGTTGTGTTAAACTCCTCCTTGTTGTGTTGGACTCCTCCTTGTTGTGTTAGACTCCTCCTTGTTGTGTTAGACTCCTCCTTGTTGTGTTAGACTCCTCCTTGTTGTGTTGGACTCCTCCTTGTTGTGTTAGACTCCTCCTTGTTGTGTTAGACTCCTCCTTGTTGTGTTAGACTCCTCCTTGTTGTGTTAGACTCCTCCTTGTTGTGCTAGACTCCTCCTTGTTGTGTTAGACTCCTCCTTGTTGTGCTAGACTCCTCCTTGTTGTGTTAGACTCCTCCTTGTTGTGTTAGACTCCTCCTTGTTGTGTTGGACTCCTCCTTGTTGTGCTAGACTCCTCCTTGTTGTGCTAGACTCCTCCTTGTTGTGTTAGACTCCTCCTTGTTGTGTTAGACTCCTCCTTGTTGTGTTGGACTCCTCCTTGTGCTAGACTCCTCCTTGTTGTGTTAGACTCCTCCTTGTTGTGTTAGACTCCTCCTTGTTGTTTTGGACTCCTCCTTGTGCTAGACTCCTCCTTGTTGTGTTAGACTCCTCCTTGTTGTGTTAGACTCCTCCTTGTTGTGTTGGACTCCTCCTTGTTGTGTTGGACTCCTCCTTGTTGTGTTAGACTCCTCCTTGTGCTAGACTCCTCCTTGTTGTGTTAGACTCCTCCTTGTTGTGTTAGACTCCTCCTTGTTGTGCTAGACTCCTCCTTGTTGTGTTGGACTCCTCCTTGTTGTGTTAGACTCCTCCTTGTTGTGTTGGACTCCTCCTTGTTGTGTTGGACTCCTCCTTGTTGTGCTAGACTCCTCCTTGTTGTGTTAGACTCCTCCTTGTTGTGTTAGACTCCTCCTTGTTGTGTTAGACTCCTCCTTGTTGTGTTGGACTCCTCCTTGATGTGCTAGACTCCTCCTTGTTGTGTTAGACTCCTGCTTGTTGTGTTGGACTCCTCCTTGTTGTGTTAGACTCCTCCTTGTTTTGGTAGACTCCTCCTTGTTGTGGTAGACTCCTCCTTGTTGTGCTGTACTCCTCCTTGTTGTGGTAGACTCCTCCTTGTTGTGTTAGACTCCTCCTTGTTGAGGTAGACTCCTCCTTGTTGTGTTAGACTCCTCCTTGTGCTAGACTCCTCCTTGTTGTGTTAGACTCCTCCTTGTTGTGTTAGACTCCTCCTCAATGTTGTGCTAGACTCCTCCTTGTTGTGTTAGACTCCTCCTTGTTGTGGTAGACTCCTCCTTGTTGTGGTAGACTCCTCCTTGTTGTGTTGGACTCCTCCTTGTTGTGTTAGACTCCTCCTCAATGTTGTGCTAGACTCCTCCTTGTTGTGTTAGACTCTTCCTTGTTGTGTTAGACTCCTCCTTGTTGTGGTAGACTCCTCCTTGTTGTGGTAGACTCCTCCTTGTTGTGTTGGACTCCTCCTTGTTGTGTTAGACTCCTCCTCAATGTTGTGCTAGACTCCTCCTTGTTGTGTTAGACTCCTCCTTGTTGTGTTAGACTCCTCCTCAATGTTGTGCTAGACTCCTCCTTGTTGTGTTAGACTCTTCCTTGTTGTGTTAGACTCCTCCTTGTGCTAGACTCCTCCTTGTTGTGTTGGACTCCTCCTTGTTGTGTTGGACTCCTCCTTGTTGTGTTAGACTCCTCCTCAATGTTGTGCTAGACTCCTCCTTGTTGTGTTAGACTCCTCCTTGTTGTGTTAGACTCCTCCTTGTGCTAGACTCCTCCTTGTTGTGTTAGACTCCTCCTTGTTGTGCTAGACTCCTCCTTGTGAAGTTGACAACAGGCTTGACACATGGTTGCTGTTAACTCTTAGATGTGGCATAGTGGTAAACAGATGAGGCATAGTGGTAAACAGATGAGGCATAGTGGTATACAGATGAGGCATAGTGGTATACAGAAGGGGCATAGTGGTATACAGATGAGGCATAGTGGTATACAGAAGGGGCATAGTGGTATACAGAAGAGGCATAGTGGTAAACAGATGAGGCATAGTGGTAAACAGATGAGGCATAGTGGTAAACAGATGAGGCATAGTGGTATACAGAAGAGGCATAGTGGTAAACAGATGAGGCATAGTGGTAAACAGATGAGGCATAGTGGTAAACAGATGAGGCATAGTGGTATACAGAAGAGGCATAGTGGTAAACAGATGAGGCATAGTGGTAAACAGATGAGGCATAGTGGTAAACAGATGTGGCATAGTGGTATACAGATGAGGCATAGTGATAAACAGATGAGGCATAGTGGTATACAGATGAGGCATAGTGGTATACAGAAGGGGCATAGTGGTATACAGAAGAGGCATAGTGGTAAACAGATGAGGCATAGTGGTAAACAGATGAGGCATAGTGGTAAACAGATGAGGCATAGTGGTATACAGAAGAGGCATAGTGGTAAACAGATGAGGCATAGTGGTAAACAGATGAGGCATAGTGGTAAACAGATGAGGCATAGTGGTATACAGAAGAGGCATAGTGGTAAACAGATGAGGCATAGTGGTAAACAGATGAGGCATAGTGGTAAACAGATGTGGCATAGTGGTATACAGATGAGGCATAGTGATAAACAGATGAGGCATAGTGGTATACAGAAGAGGCATAGTGGTATACAGATGAGGCATAGTGGTATACAGAAGGGGCATAGTGGTATACAGAAGAGGCATAGTGGTAAACAGATGAGGCATAGTGGTAAACAGATGAGGCATAGTGGTAAACAGATGAGGCATAGTGGTATACAGAAGAGGCATAGTGGTAAACAGATGAGGCATAGTGGTAAACAGATGAGGCATAGTGGTAAACAGATGAGGCATAGTGGTATACAGAAGAGGCATAGTGGTAAACAGATGAGGCATAGTGGTAAACAGATGAGGCATAGTGGTAAACAGATGTGGCATAGTGGTATACAGATGAGGCATAGTGATAAACAGATGAGGCATAGTGGTATACAGATGAGGCATAGTGGTAAACAGAAGGGGCATAGTGGTATACAGAAGAGGCATAGTGGTAAACAGATGTGGCATAGTGGTATACAGATGTGGCATAGTGGTATACAGAAGGGGCATAGTGGTATACAGAAGAGGCATAGTGGTAAACAGATGTGGCATAGTGGTATACAGATGAGGCATAGTGGTAAACAGATGTGGCATAGTGGTATACAGAAGGGGCATAGTGGTATACAGAAGAGGCATAGTGGTAAACAGATGTGGCATAGTGGTATACAGAAGGGGCATAGTGGTATACAGAAGAGGCATAGTGGTATACAGATGAGGCATAGTGGTATACAGATGTGGCATAGTGGTATACAGATGAGGCATAGTGGTATACAGAAGAGGCATAGTGGTATACAGAAGGGGCATAGTGGTATACAGAAGAGGCATAGTGGTAAACAGATGTGGCATAGTGGTAAACAGAAGAGGCATAGTGGTATACAGATGTGGCATAGTGGTATACAGAAGAGGCATAGTGGTATACAGAAGAGGCATAGTGGTATACAGATGAGGCATAGTGGTATACAGAAGAGGCATAGTGGTATACAGATGAGGCATAGTGGTAAACAGATGTGGCATAGTGGTATACAGAAGAGGCATAGTGGTATACAGATGAGGCATAGTGGTATACAGAAGAGGCATAGTGGTATACAGATGAGGCATAGTGGTAAACAGAAGAGGCATAGTGGTAAACAGATGAGGCATAGTGATAAACAGATGTGGCATAGTGGTATACAGAAGAGGCATAGTGGTATACAGATGAGGCATAGTGGTATACAGAAGAGGCATAGTGGTAAACAGATGTGGCATAGTGGTATACAGAAGAGGCATAGTGGTATACAGATGAGGCATAGTGGTATACAGAAGAGGCATAGTGGTATACAGATGAGGCATAGTGGTATACAGAAGAGGCATAGTGGTATACAGATGAGGCATAGTGGTATACAGATGTGGCATAGTGGTAAACAGATGTGGCATAGTGGTATACAGAAGAGGCATAGTGGTAAACAGATGAGGCATAGTGATAAACAGATGAGGCATAGTGGTATACAGAAGAGGCATAGTGGTATACAGATGAGGCATAGTGGTATACAGAAGAGGCATAGTGGTAAACAGAAGAGGCATAGTGGTATACAGAAGAGGCATAGTGGTATACAGAAGAGGCATAGTGGTATACAGAAGAGGCATAGTGGTAAACAGAAGAGGCATAGTGGTAAACAGATGTGGCATAGTGGTAAACAGATGAGGCATAGTGGTATACAGAAGAGGCATAGTGGTATACAGAAGAGGCATAGTGGTAAACAGAAGAGGCATAGTGGTATACAGAAGAGGCATAGTGGTATACAGAAGGGGCATAGTGGTATACAGATGAGGCATAGTGGTAAACAGAAGAGGCATAGTGGTATACAGAAGAGGCATAGTGGTATACAGAAGGGGCATAGTGGTATACAGATGAGGCATAGTGGTATACAGAAGAGGCATAGTGGTAAACAGATGAGGCATAGTGGTATACAGATGTGGCATAGTGGTAAACAGATGTGGCATAGTGGTATACAGAAGGGGCATAGTGGTATACAGATGAGGCATAGTGGTATACAGATGTGGCATAGTGGTAAACAGATGTGGCATAGTGGTATACAGAAGAGGCATAGTGGTATACAGATGAGGCATAGTGGTATACAGAAGAGGCATAGTGGTATACAGAAGAGGCATAGTGGTATACAGAAGAGGCATAGTGGTATACAGAAGAGGCATAGTGGTATACAGAAGAGGCATAGTGGTATACAGAAGAGGCATAGTGGTATACAGAAGAGGCATAGTGGTAAACAGAAGAGGCATAGTGGTATACAGAAGAGGCATAGTGGTATACAGAAGAGGCATAGTGGTAAACAGATGTGGCATAGTGGTATACAGAAGAGGCATAGTGGTAAACAGATGAGGCATAGTGGTATACAGATGTGGTGTGTACAGCTTGCCACATCAAGACACAGAGTGAGTCAACAACGTAAAGGAATTGACAACGGTGACAACAGAGTAATGCTAAAACATGCCCAAACACATTGCTAAGTCGATTCATGTGAACATTTATCTAGATGATAAGCGTCAGTGTCAATGTAGCTAACTGTTTTATATCAAAAGCTCTTATCAAGTGAAGGTTTACTTCTTGTCATGGTGACAACTTGCCGTGACACGTGACAGTAAAGCCATTGTGGGAGCCAACAGCCATGTATCACGGCATGGTGACAACAGGCTTTTTTCCCTTAAATTACAATCCACCACACCCAGCGATGTTGAGACAGGGCGTTTTAGAATATTGTCTGGCATGTAAGGATCCCTTGATTATCTCTGCAGGACATGTACCATTATAATATTTAGTTTGGTGTGTTTAAGGGGAGACTCCTCCTGTATCGCCATCCAGACAGACAAGAGGAAGATCCTCGTGGATAATCTAACTCCAACAACACTTTTACGACCCGGTTGCGACCAGAAACAAAATAAAATCTAAATTGCACCAAACTGTGTTTCAAGACGTTAATCTGGTGAAGCAAGGATAACCCACAACCGGTAGGTGGTTTTGGTCGAATCTACGAGAGACTGTTATTATCCAAAGACTAGAAAAAAAGTGTGGTAAATCTGTATTTAACTTGATTCTCTCCCCCTGTTACCCTAGCTGTGGAATCAGAGAGTCAGACTGAATCTCTCCCCCTGTTACCCTAGCTGTGGAATCAGAGAGTCAGACTGAATCTCTCCCCCTGTTACCCTATCTGTGGAATCAGAGAGTCAGACTGATTCTCTCCCCCTGTTACCCTAGCTGTGGAATCAGAGAGTCAGACTGATTCTCTCCCCCTGTTACCCTAGCTGTGGAATCAGAGAGTCAGACTGATTCTCTCCCCCTGTTACCCTATCTGTGGAATCAGAGAGTCAGACTGAATCTCTCCCCCTGTTACCCTAGCTGTGGAATCAGAGAGTCAGACTGATTCTCTCCCCCTGTTACCCTAGCTGTGGAATCAGAGAGTCAGACTGATTCTCTCCCCCTGTTACCCTAGCTGTGGAATCAGAGAGTCAGACTGAATCTCTCCCCCTGTTACCCTATCTGTGGAATCAGAGTCAGACTGATTCTCTCCCCCTGTTACCCTAGCTGTTGAATCAGAGAGTCAGATTGATTCTCTCCCCCTGTTACCCTAGCTGTGGAATCAGAGAGTCAGACTGAATCTCTCCCCCTGTTACCCTATCTGTGGAATCAGAGTCAGACTGATTCTCTCCCCCTGTTACCCTAGCTGTGGAATCAGAGAGTCAGACTGAATCTCTCCCCCTGTTACCCTAGCTGTGGGATCAGAGAGTCAGACTGATTCTCTCCCCCTGTTACCCTAGCTGTGGAATCAGAGAGTCAGACTGATTCTCTACCCCTGTTACCCTAGCTGTGGAATCAGAGAGTCAGACTGAATCTCTCCCCCTGTTACCCTAGCTGTGGAATCAGAGAGTCAGACTGAATCTCTCCCCCTGTTACCCTAGCTGTGGAATCAGAGAGTCAGACTGAATCTCTCCCCCTGTTACCCTATCTGTGGAATCAGAGAGTCAGACTGAATCTCTCCCCCTGTTACCCTAGCTGTGGAATCAGAGAGTCAGACTGATTCTCTCCCCCTGTTACCCTAGCTGTGGAATCAGAGAGTCAGACTGATTCTCTCCCCCTGTTACCCTAGCTGTGGAATCAGAGAGTCAGACGGAATCTCTCCCCCTGTTACCCTAGCTGTGGAATCAGAGAGTCAGACTGATTCTCTCCCCCTGTTACCCTAGCTGTGGAATCAGAGAGTCAGACTGATTCTCTCCCCCTGTTACTCTAGCTGTGGAATCAGAGAGTCAGACTGAATCTCTCCCCCTGTTACCCTAGCTGTGGAATCAGAGAGTCAGACTGAATCTCTCCCCCTGTTACCCTAGCTGTGGAATCAGAGAGTCAGACTGATTCTCTCCCCCTGTTACCCTAGCTGTGGAATCAGAGAGTCAGACTGATTCTCTCCCCCTGTTACCCTAGCTGTGGAATCAGAGAGTCAGACTGATTCTCTCCCCCTGTTACCCTAGCTGTGGAATCAGAGAGTCAGACTGATTCTCTCCCCCTGTTACCCTATCTGTGGAATCAGAGAGTCAGACTGAATCTCTCCCCCTGTTACCCTAGCTGTGGAATCAGAGAGTCAGACTGATTCTCTCCCCCTGTTACCCTAGCTGTGGAATCAGAGAGTCAGACTGAATCTCTCCCCCTGTTACCCTATCTGTGGAATCAGAGAGTCAGACTGAATCTCTCCCCCTGTTACCCTAGCTGTGGAATCAGAGAGTCAGACTGATTCTCTCCCCCTGTTACCCTAGCTGTGGAATCAGAGAGTCAGACTGATTCTCTCCCCCTGTTACCCTAGCTGTGGAATCAGAGAGTCAGACGGAATCTCTCCCCCTGTTACCCTAGCTGTGGAATCAGAGAGTCAGACTGAATCTCTCCCCCTGTTACCCTAGCTGTGGAATCAGAGAGTCAGACTGATTCTCTCCCCCTGTTACTCTAGCTGTGGAATCAGAGAGTCAGACTGAATCTCTCCCCCTGTTACCCTAGCTGTGGAATCAGAGAGTCAGACTGAATCTCTCCCCCTGTTACCCTAGCTGTGGAATCAGAGAGTCAGACTGATTCTCTCCCCCTGTTACCCTAGCTGTGGAATCAGAGAGTCAGATTGATTCTCTCCCCCTGTTACCCTAGCTGTGGAATCAGAGAGTCAGACTGAATCTCTCCCCCTGTTACCCTAGCTGTGGAATCAGAGAGTCAGACTGAATCTCTCCCCCTGTTACCCTAGCTGTGGGATCAGAGAGTCAGACTGATTCTCTCCCCCTGTTACCGTAGCTGTGGAATCAGAGAGTCAGACTGATTCTCTCCCCCTGTTACCCTATCTTTGGAATCAGAGAGTCAGACTGATTCTCTCCCCCTGTTACCGTAGCTGTGGAATCAGAGTCAGACTGATTCTCTCCCCCTGTTACCCTAGCTGTGGAATCAGAGAGTCAGACTGATTCTCTCCCCCTGTTACCCTAGCTGTGGAATCAGAGAGTCAGACTGATTCTCTACCCCTGTTACCCTAGCTGTGGAATCAGAGAGTCAGACTGAATCTCTCCCCCTGTTACCCTAGCTGTGGAATCAGAGAGTCAGACTGAATCTCTCCCCCTGTTACCCTAGCTGTGGAATCAGAGAGTCAGACTGAATCTCTCCCCCTGTTACCCTAGCTGTGGAATCAGAGAGTCAGACTGAATCTCTCCCCCTGTTACCCTAGCTGTGGAATCAGAGAGTCAGACTGAATCTCTCCCCCTGTTACCCTAGCTGTGGAATCAGAGAGTCAGTCTGAATCTCTCCCCCTGTTACCCTAGCTGTGGAATCAGAGAGTCAGACTGAATCTCTCCCCCTGTTACCCTATCTGTGGAATCAGAGAGTCAGACTGAATCTCTCCACCTGTTACCCTAGCTGTGGAATCAGAGAGTCAGACTGAATCTCTCCCCCTGTTACCCTAGCTGTGGAATCAGAGAGTCAGACTGAATCTCTCCCCCTGATACCCTATCTGTGGAATCAGACAGTCAGACTGCATCACATAGGGCTCTGGTAAAAAAGTAGTGCACTACGTAGGGAATAGGGTTCCATAGGGCTCTGGTAAAAAAGTAGTGCACTACGTAGGGAATAGGGTTCCATAGGGCTCTGGTAAAAAAGTAGTGCACTACGTAGGGAATAGGGTTCCATAGGGCTCTGGTAAAAAAGTAGTGCACTACGTAGGGAATAGGGTTCCATAGGGCTCTGGTAAAAAAGTAGTGCACTACGTAGGGAATAGGGTTCCATAGGGCTCTGGTAAAAAAGTAGTGCACTACGTAGGGAATAGGGTTCCATAGGGCTCTGGTAAAAAAGTAGTGCACTACGTAGGGAATAGGGTTCCATAGGGCTCTGGTAAAAAAGTAGTGCACTACGTAGGGAATAGGGTTCCATAGGGCTCTGGTAAAAAAGTAGTGCACTACGTAGGGAATAGGGTTCCATAGGGCTCTGGTAAAAAAGTAGTGCACTACATAGGGAATAGGGTGCCATCTGGGACTAAAAACTAAGTGAGACAAATTATTATAACACTGCTTTATTGTACGGCTAATTAGAACGTACCAAATCAAGGATCCTTGTACTGTTATCACGATTTGCATTGAATCCAGGACATGCAAACTGTTTTGCATGGCAAACATACGTGGTGAAGCAGAAACCAGCCCTGTCTGATATGGCTTACCGTGCGCTCACAAAGGTTCATTTTGAAAATGCCCGTGTAATGGAGTACTTTGTCCATGTAAGGCGATAATTAATCCATGTAAGCAGTAATTTATCCACGGAAGCCGTAATTAATTCATGTAAGCAGTGAACAATACATGTAAGCCGCAATTAGTCAATGTAAGGCAGTAATTAATCCATGTAAGCAGTCATTAATCCATGTAGGCGGTCATCAATCCATGTAAGCAGTCATTAATCCATGTAAGCGGTCATTAATCCATGTAAGCAGTCATTAATCCATGTAAGCGGTCATTAATCCATGTAAGCAGTCATTGATCCATGTAAGCAGTCATTAATCCATGTAAGCATAGCCGTGGGAAGTAGGGGTGTTGAGCGTGCTGCAGCACCACGTGAAAAATCTGAATTAACCAAATAAATATATTTGTTAAAAATGTCAGCCTCCCAGGCTGTATCACATCCGGCCGTGAGTCTCCTAGGGCGGAGCACAGCACAGCACAACGGGCACTATTTGAAAAAATTTCATGAATGAAAAAGCACTCAGGCTGCATTTGAAATGTTTTACGATCTGTTTTGATCAAAATATCTATTCATTGCTAAACATGGATTAATGCCTGATTACATGAATTAATTACTGCGTACATGGATGAATTACAGTTTACATGGATGAATTACAGTTTACATGGATTAATTACAGTTTACATGGATTAATTACAGTTTACATGGATTAATTACAGTTTACATGGATTAATTGCAGTTTACATGGATTAATTGCAGTTTACATGGATTAATTACAGTTGACATGGATTAATTACAGTTGACATGGATTAATTACAGTTGACATGGATTAATTGCAGTTTACATGGATTAATTACAGTTTACATGGATTAATTGCAGTTTACATGGATTAATTGCAGTTTACATGGATTAATTACAGTTGACATGGATTAATTACAGTTGACATGGATTAATTTCAGTTGACATGGATTAATTGCAGTTGACATGGATTAATTGCAGTTTACATGGATTAATTGCAGTTTACATGGATTAATTACAGTTTACATGGATTAATTACAGTTTACATGGATTAATTACAGTTGACATGGATTAATTGCAGTTTACATGGATTAATTACAGTTTACATGGATTAATTACAGTTTACATGGATTAATTGCAGTTTACATGGATTAATTACAGTTGACATGGATTAATTACAGTTGACATGGATTAATTACAGTTGACATGGATTAATTGCAGTTTACATGGATTAATTACAGTTTACATGGATTAATTGCAGTTTACATGGATTAATTGCAGTTTACATGGATTAATTACAGTTTACATGGATTAATTACAGTTGACATGGATTAATTACAGTTGACATGGATTAATTGCAGTTGACATGGATTAATTGCAGTTTACATGGATTAATTGCAGTTTACATGGATTAATTACAGTTTACATGGATTAATTACAGTTTACATGGATTAATTACAGTTGACATGGATTAATTGCAGTTTACATGGATTAATTACAGTTTACATGGATTAATTACAGTTGACATGGATTAATTGCAGTTTACATGGATTAATTACAGTTTACATGGATTAATTACCACCTTACATGGATTAATGTCTGCCTACATGGATTAATTATCGCCTTACATAGACAAAGTACTCCATTACACGGGAATATGACTGCCTTACATGGACAAACATCTCCACTGACTCTCTGACCGGTGGTGTTTCCAGCTCTGACGTCACTGCCTGCCAGTCAGATTTTGGGGGAAATAAGTTTCACTTTCTCAGTGGGATTCTGGAACTTGTTGATTCCTAGAAAGCCGAGGTAAGAGAAACATGGAAACCCGTTTCAGATTTGTATATTTGAACACAGGAGATGATAAAAAAATGTAGCTTTTGATGCCATGTTGTTCGTTTTTATGTAAAGAATGCAGAACAAATAGCTAAATGTTTGTTCCTCTTTGAGGTGATGGTTGTTACTGTAGCTGAGTTGAAGTCGAGGGCTCCCCGCTCTGAAAGGAAGGGGGTCGAGAGTTTCTTTACACCACTAAGCGAACTTGTTACCTTTTTACAACGACATTTTGTAGCAGTAGTTTGAAGTAAAGAACGTAGTACTAGACAGTTTCCGAATTAGATTGTGTCGGTGTGTAACATGGTTTCTGTTGAAGTGCATTCTGCGAGGTGGCCTGTATGACCATTACGGAAGAGAATGTTTTCGCTCCGGGACAACGTGTATTATTTGTTTCTTCCCCCCCATAATAGTTTCATTATTCATCATTTGAATAGTTTTGTTTGGACTGCCGTAGTCTAGAGAAGCGACACACCTGTCAAGCCTGACGTGTAAACAAGACTGTCTTTTTACTTGTCAAAAAACAATGTGTTCCGCTGGTTCAGCAGAGCCTGTCTGCGCAGGCGCAGTGCAGCATTCCATGTAGGCGTGACGCTTCCTAACACATCCGCGTTGTTTCAATGAATACTGGGTTTATTCAGCTACCATGTAGTAGTACACTTGACCCTAGTTGTTACCAGAATTATCAATCATTGAATAGGGGTTAATGTAATATGTAGATGCTTATTTTGTTTTTTCATACTGACACAGTTTACAAAGACTCAGTTTGCTCCCAATGCATTTCAAGAATGGAAATATGTAAGTCTTGGGGATATTCATCATGTCAACACACCAAAGACATTGTTTCTGTTCATCTCCAAAGTAGCTAACATGTTGCAATTTTAATACCCCCCCCCCCCCCCCTCAAGTTTCTGCTGAAGAGGTTCATATCAATTCATATCAAACTCTTACTTTGATATGAATTTCAAATCAATAACATCAAGGTCTCCAGAGAGCTCAGCGTGCTCATCTAACCGAATATAAATATATATATATATATCGGAGTCATCCTTCCTCACACATCATTAAACCCAACTGTCTTTTAAGATCTCTGCTTTAAAAAAGAACACGTTTGACAGTCGTGGAGACGGGGATGCTCAAGTTAAAAGTGAAGTCCCCTTTAGCTATCTGCCTTGCTTTGAGCCCAGGCAGCACCACTACGAGGCTGAGACTAGAGGCACTACCAGGCCTGTGTGTGTTTTTAATAGAAGCTTTTAATGGCTGTTGGGCTGGAGGAAGATGTAGAAAATCTCAGGTGAGATCAGGATACTGTAGGACTGTAGAGCATAAGCTACGCGTGTGGAACTAATATGCATGAGGATTTGAATTCCGGCCCCACTATATTCTGTTAACTCCTATCCAGAACATTATATATGACACAGTGCATGTTATTAGTGTACATTTTTAAATATGAACTTCATAACACCGTTTTAAGCGCTTGAGTACATATTGAAATATAGTGCAGTTGGAGCTAAACTAATTCCTATTGGCTAAGTGCAGAAGAGAGAGCAGAGTGACTATTACACTATTACACACATACGGAGGAGCAGGAGGATTGATGGGTCAGCAGAGAGAGGAGACTGCATCCATCCCTCATACTCTGTGTTCCAAATGGCACTGTTTTCCCATGGTGCACTACTTTTGACCAAAACCCTTTGGGACAAGTAACTGTTCTGCTCTGATCTGCCATTCTCTGTCAGCCATGATTTATTACTGCGAAGGAACCTGTAATGCTGTAGGTGAAAGGTCATCTCTGATGACCTCTCACATAGTGATGGAAAGACTCAATGCTACTCTCCTCGTTCAGTAACACTGTCACTGTAGTGCTATGACTTGGTTGATATGACATACTGGTCCTTCCTGTCCATCATACCCAACCAACTAGTCCTTCCTGTCCATCATACCCAACTAACTAGTCCTTCCTGTCCATCATACCCAACTAACTAGTCCTTCCTGTCCATCATACCCAACTAACTAGTCCTTCCTGTCCATCATACCAACCAACTGGTCTTTCCTGTCCATCATACCAACCAACTGGTCTTTCCTGTCCATCATACCAACCAACTGGTCTTTCCTGTCCATCATACCAACCAACTGGTCTTTCCTGTCCATCATACCAACCAACTAGTCCTTCCTGTCCATCATACCAACCAACTAGTCCTTCCTGTCCATCATACCAACCAACTAGTCTTTCCTGTCCATCATACCAACCAACTGGTCTTTCCTGTCCATCATACCAACCAACTGGTCTTTCCTGTCCATCATACCAACCAACTGGTCTTTCCTGTCCATCATACCAACCAACTAGTCCTTCCTGTCCATCATACCAACCAACTAGTCCTTCCTGTCCATCATACCAACCAACTGGTCTTTCCTGTCCATCATACCAACCAACTGGTCTTTCCTGTCCATCATACCAACCAACTAGTCCTTCCTGTCTGTCTGTCTGTCATGTCAACCAACTGGTTGATTTGACAGAAAGGAAGGACCAGTTGGTTGACAGACAGACAGGCAGCCAGACAGACAGACAGACAGGAAGGACCAGGTGGTTGACCAGACAGACAGACAGACAGACAGACAGACAGACAGGACCAGTTGGTTGACAGACAGACAGACAGACAGACAGGACCAGTTGGTTGACAGACAGACAGACAGACAGGACCAGTTGGTTGACAGACAGACAGACAGGAAGGGCCAGTTGGTTGACAGACAGACAGACAGGACCAGTTGGTTGACAGACAGACTAGAAGGGCCAGTTGGTTGACAGGCAGACAGACAGGAAGGACCAGGTGGTTGACAGACAGACAGACAGACAGACAGGAAGGACCAGTTGGTTGACAGGCAGACAGACAGGAAGGACCAGTTGGTTGACAGACAGACAGACAGACAGGAAGGAGTAGCCTGCTCCTTGTACAGAAGGCAGAGGTCTGTTTCAGGAGCTCTGGTATCATTAGCCTGGTCCCAGATCTGTTTGTGCTATTGCCAACTTTATTTCTCATGTTTGGCATGACAATGAGTGGAGTTGACATGAGAGCACAAACAGACTGGCGCTCAGGCTACTGTACGATGAATTCAATGATATGAACTGTATGGAAGGCTGGATCAGAATAGTGTCTGTGTTGGTGTTGGCCTTTGTACGAAGGAGCACATAACTTCTCAGAAATAGAATGACTTTGAACCTTGGAAGTCATTGATTCTATTTCTATGCCAAGCTCTCCCAGGAATGACTGTTGTAGTCATGTTGTATTTCTAACCCTGGTTCACCCTGGCCCAGCTCAGACAGTCCTACTGGTTCACCCTGGCCCAGCTCAGACAGTCCTACTGGTTCACCCTGGCCCAGCTCAAACAGTCCTACTGGTTCTCCCTGGCCCAGCTCAGACAGTCCTACTGGTTCACCCTGGCCCAGCTCAGACAGTCCTACTGGTTCACCCTGGCCCAGCTCAAACAGTCCTACTGGTTCTCCCTGGCCCAGCTCAGACAGTCCTACTGGTTCTCCCTGGCCCAGCTCAGACAGTCCTACTGGTTCTCCCTGGCCCAGCTCAGACAGTCCTACTGGTTCACCCTGGCCCAGCTCAGACAGTCCTACTGGTTCACCCTGGCCCAGCTCAAACAGTCCTACTGGTTCTCCCTGGCCCAGCTCAGACAGTCCTACTGGTTCTCCCTGGCCCAGCTCAGACAGTCCTACTGGTTCTCCCTGGCCCAGCTCAGACAGTCCTACATGTCCGCTCTCTCTTTCAGACGTAGAGAAAGAATCAGCGACCTGGAGGAGACCAAAGAACCGTCGTACCAGCTGTTAGGTCAATATCTTCCACAGGAAGAGGTAGGCCTAGTCACAGGAAGAGGTAGGCCTAGTCACAGGAAGAGGTAGGCCTCGTCACAGGAAGAGGTAGGCCTCGTCACAGGAAGAGGTAGGCCTCGTCACAGGAAGAGGTAGGCCTCGTCACAGGAAGAGGTAGGCCTCGTCACAGGAAGAGGTAGGCCTCGTCACAGGAAGAGGTAGGCCTCGTCACAGGAAGAGGTAGGCCTCGTCACAGGAAGAGGTAGGCCTCGTCACAGGAAGAGGTAGGCCTCGTCACAGGAAGAGGTAGGCCTCGTCACAGGAAGAGGTAGGCCTCGTCACAGGAAGAGGTAGGCCTCGTCACAGGAAGAGGTAGGCCTCGTCACAGGAAGGGGTATGCCTAGTCACAGGAAGAGGTAGGCCTAGTCATACTACAGTTGTCTTCCTGCTGTGTCCTATTGCTTCCCGCTGTGTACTATCGCTTCCAGCTGTGTACTATCGCTTCCAGCTGTGTCCTATCGCTTCCTGCGGTGTCCTATCGCTTCCCGCGGTGTCCTATCGCTTCCCGCTGTGTCCTATCGCTTCCCGCTGTGTCCTATCGCTTCCCGCTGTGTCCTATCGCTTCCCGCGGTGTCCTATCGCTTCCCGCGGTGTCCTATCGCTTCCCGCGGTGTCCTATCGCTTCCCGCTGTGTCCTATCGCTTCCCGCTGTGTCCTATCGCTTCCCGCTGTGTCCTATCGCTTCCCGCTGTGTCCTATCGCTTCCCGCTGTGTCCTATCGCTTCCCGCTGTGTCCTATCGCTTCCCGCGGTGTCCTATCGCTTCCCGCGGTGTCCTATCGCTTCCCGCGGTGTCCTATCGCTTCCCGCGGTGTCCTATCGC
Organism: Salvelinus alpinus; assembly: GCF_045679555.1. Lineage (NCBI taxonomy): Eukaryota > Metazoa > Chordata > Actinopteri > Salmoniformes > Salmonidae > Salvelinus > Salvelinus alpinus. The sequence goes on from NC_092101.1 coordinate 53,100,669, forward strand.
TTCCCGCTGTGTCCTATCGCTTCAGTTCAGGAACTTGAGGAGTGTTGCCTTGGAGCTTCCTGTAATGGTTTCAACCCCTCCCTCCACTGTCCATTGGAACAGAGTTTGGGTTTGGGATTGGTGACCTCACTACTTCAAATGGTAGCTTTTCCCAAGATCAAGGAGTGGTACGGACTTGTGAGAGAGGTCGATGTACAGCGATGCCTGTTGGACCAGCAGTACTGGGGGAGTGTCTCAGTCATTAGTAATTATGTTGTGTTAATCACCAGCCGGCCGTCTGCGTGACAGACAGGGGGACATCTCACTGTTAAATAGATTATTAGTACATTATTCATTAGTAACGTGTTTGTCTTTAGTCTACTGAATCGGTGGTTCAGAGGGGGCAACCATTAGTGCTGAGCAACTGGGGGGGGTGTAGTCTAAATTTCCAATCTGGCCCTCAACCATCACGGTCACCTAATAATCCCCAGTTTACAATTGGCTCATTCATCCCCCTCCTCTCCCCTGTAACTATTCCCCAGGTCGTTGCTGCAAATGAGAACGTGTTCTCAGTCAACTTACCTGGTAAAATAACGGTAAAATAAAAAATAAAATAAATAAATAAAGACTGTTGGCCTTGTCCCTGCAGACTAGACTGTTGGCCTTGTCCCTGTAGACTAGACTGGTGGCCTTGTCCCTGCAGACTAGACTGTTGGCCTTGTCCCTGCAGACTAGACTGTTGGCCTTGTCCCTGCGGACTAGACTGTTGGCCTTGTCCCTGCAGACTAGACTGGTGGCCTTGTCCCTGCAGACTAGACTGGTGGCCTTGTCCCTGCAGACTAGACTGGTGGCCTTGTCCCTGCAGACTAGACTGGTGGCCTTGTCCCTGCAGACTAGACTGGTGGCCTTGTCCCTGCAGACTAGACTGTTGGCCTTGTCCCTGCAGACTAGACTGTTGGCCTTGTCCCTGCAGACTAGACTGGTGGCCTTGTCCCTGCAGACTAGACTGGTGGCCTTGTCCCTGCAGACTAGACTGGTGGCCTTGTCCCTGCGGACTAGACTGGTGGCCTTGTCCCTGCGGACTAGACTGGTGGCCTTGTCCCTGCGGACTAGACTGTTGAACTTGTCCCTGCGGACTAGACTGCTTGCCTTGTCCCTGCGGACTAGACTGCTGGCCTTGTCCCTGCGGACTAGACTGTTGGCCTTGTCCCTGCGGACTAGACTGTTGGCCTTGTCCCTGCGGACTAGACTGTTGGCCTTGTCCCTGCGGACTAGACTGGTGGCCTTGTCCCTGCGGACTAGACTGGTGGCCTTGTCCCTGCGGACTAGACTGGTGGCCTTGTCCCTGCGGACTAGACTGTGTGTGGCTCTGTGTCCCTGCGGACTAGACTGTTGGCCTTGTCCCTGCGGACTAGACTGTTGGCCTTGTCCCTGCGGACTAGACTGTTGGCCTTGTCCCTGCGGACTAGACTGGTGGCCTTGTCCCTGCGGACTAGACTGGTGGCCTTGTCCCTGCGGACTAGACTGTTGGCCTTGTCCCTGCGGACTAGACTGTTGGCCTTGTCCCTGCGGACTAGACTGCTGGCCTTGTCCCTGCGGACTAGACTGCTGGCCTTGTCCCTGCGGACTAGACTGTTGGCCTTGTCCCTGCAGACTAGACTGGTGGCCTTGTCCCTGCAGACTAGACTGGTGGCCTTGTCCCTGCAGACTAGACTGGTGGCCTTGTCCCTGCAGACTAGACTGGTGGCCTTGTCCCTGCAGACTAGACTGGTGGCCTTGTCCCTGCAGACTAGACTGGTGGCCTTGTCCCTGCAGACTAGACTGGTGGCCTTGTCCCTGCAGACTAGACTGGTGGCCTTGTCCCTGCGGACTAGACTGGTGGCCTTGTCCCTGCGGACTAGACTGTTGGCCTTGTCCCTGCGGACTAGACTGTTGGCCTTGTCCCTGCGGACTAGACTGTTGGCCTTGTCCCTGCGGACTAGACTGTTGGCCTTGTCCCTGCGGACTAGACTGTTGGCCTTGTCCCTGCGGACTAGACTGTTGGCCTTGTCCCTGCGGACTAGACTGGTGGCCTTGTCCCTGCGGACTAGACTGGTGGCCTTGTCCCTGCGGACTAGACTGCTGGCCTTGTCCCTGCGGACTAGACTGTTGGCCTTGTCCCTGCGGACTAGACTGGTGGCCTTGTCCCTGCGGACTAGACTGGTGGCCTTGTCCCTGCGGACTAGACTGGTGGCCTTGTCCCTGCGGACTAGACTGGTGGCCTTGTCCCTGCGGACTAGACTGTTGGCTTTGTCCCTGCGGACTAGACTGGTGGCCTTGTCCCTGCGGACTAGATACACAGACAGAAGTAGTGCCACTGTCCTCTCTCTCTCTCTCTCTCTCTCTCTCTCTCTCTCTCTCTCTCTCTCTCTCTCTCTCTCTCTCTCTCTCTCTCTCTCTCTCTCTCTCTCTCCATGCTGCTGTCTCTGCCTCTGCCTCTGCCTCTGTCTCTGCCTCTGTCTCTGCCTCTGTCTCTCTCCATGCTGCTTCTCTCTCTCTCTCTCTCTCTCTCTCTCTCTCTCTGTCTCTCTCCATGCTGCTGTCCTCTCTCTCTGTCTCTGTCTCTGTCTCTCTCCATGCTGCTGTCCTCTCTATATTACTGTCCCCTATGTTGCTGAATCAGAGATCAGAAGCTACAACTCACTAGAAGGAAACAGGTGGGAGTCTGGATCTATACAACGTGTGTTTTTTGGATTTTACAACTGCAAAAAAAATATTGGCATCTTTTGTTCATCTTCAGAACTGTAATTAGCGTGTGTGTGCGCGTGTCACTAGTGTTCTGGACGCCCCCATACGGGGGGGGCACGAGCTCTGGGACCACATGTGCCTGTCATCAGTGTCATAAGACGTTGAAATGTATACATTATTTTGACAGTAACTCTCCAGAAGGTCCTTCAGAAACCTGTGTGTGTGTGTTGTGCTTCAGGAATGTGACTGAAAAAGTGCCTCGGGCCTTAAAAAAAGAAGAAAAGAAAATGTAACTGATTGAAACTAAGGGGATATGAGTGAACAAATGCTGTTGTCAAGGCTACGACGGTGCCAGAGGACTGACTGGAGCTTCCTCAGGTGTTCTGCAGCTCAGACCGCGATCCTGATGCTTCTTAGGTATCTCTTTATGAGTTTTACTTTAGAAAACCATCTCTCCGCAGAAGCGAACAGTTACAGAGATGGTAGAAACAGCCTAATTGTTGTAGCAACGTCAGGGAAACTGGACGGAAGGGTGTGGTGCTTCAAATACAGCCGTCTGGATACGGGACAGGCCGTCTGGATACGGGACAGGTCGCCTGGATACGGGACAGGTCGCCTGGATACGGGACAGGTCGCCTGGATACGGGACAGGCCGTCTGGATACGGGACAGGCGGTCTGGATACGGGACAGGCCGTCTGGATACGGGACAGGCCGTCTGGATACGGGACAGGCCGTCTGGATACGGGACAGGTCGTCTGGATACGGGACAGGTCGCCTGGATACGGGACAGGTCGCCTGGATACGGGACAGGTCGCCTGGATACGGGACAGGCCGTCTGGATACGGGACAGGTCGCCTGGATACGGGACAGGTCGTCTGGATACGGGACAGGTCGCCTGGATACGGGACAGGTCGCCTGGATACGGGACAGGCCGCCTGGATACGGGACAGGCCGCCTGGATACGGGACAGGCCGCCTGGATACGGGACAGGCCGTCTGGATACGGGACAGGTCGCCTGGATACGGGACAGGTCGTCTGGATACGGGACAGGTCGTCTGGCTACGGGACAGGCCGTCTGGATACGGGACAGGCCGCCTGGATACGGGACAGGCCGCCTGGATACGGGACAGGCCGTCTGGATACGGGACAGGTCGCCTGGATACGGGACAGGTCGTCTGGATACGGGACAGGTCGCCTGGATACGGGACAGGTCGCCTGGATACGGGACAGGTCGCCTGGATACGGGACAGGCCGTCTGGATACGGGACAGGTCGTCTGGATACGGGACAGGTCGTCTGGATACGGGACAGGTCGCCTGTATACGGGACAGACAATAAACTGGCAGATTCAAACAAGTAGCCTGGTGTTTAAGAAGGTTGGGCCAGTAACCCGAAAGATTGGTTTGAATCCCCGAGCCTACTAGGTGTAAAGATTGGTTTGAATCCCCGAGCCTACTAGGTGTAAAGATTGGTTTGAATCCCCGAGGCTACTAGGTGTAAAGATTGGTTTGAATCCCCGAGCCGACTAGGTGTAAAGATTGGTTTGAATCCCCGAGCCTACTATGTGTAAAGATTGGTTTGAATCCCCGAGCCGACTAGGTGTAAAGATTGGTTTGAATCCCCGAGCCTACTAGGTGTAAATATTGGTTTGAATCCCCGAGCCTACTAGGTGTAAAGATTGGTTTGAATCCCCGAGCCTACTAGGTGTAAAGATTGGTTTGAATCCCCGAGCCTACTAGGTGTAAAGATTGGTTTGAATCCCCGAGCCTACTAGGTGTAAAGATTGGTTTGAATCCCCGAGCCTACTAGGTGTAAAGATTGGTTTGAATCCCCGAGCCTACTAGGTGTAAAATCTGCCGGTGTCTTTGAGCAAGACACTTCACCCTAATTGCTCCTGTAAGTTGCTCTGGATAAGAGTGTCTACTAAACGACTAAAATGTGAACATAAATCTTTAGTGGACAACCGTTCTTGAGGGTTTGAACAAAAAAAACGTAGGTTTGTGATTTTGGTTCATATTGGTTGAGTTGTGTGGTTGAGTTGTGTGGTTGCAACAGTCCCTTATCTCTGGGATATCTTGGCGTCATTCAAGACGTGACAATACTCACTACAGGAAAGTAGGCCACTCCACCTACGGGCCTGGTGTTTTGGTGCAGGTACAGCCAACTAGCGCAGAAATAATATTGCGATATTGTCGATACGATATATCGTCAAAAACGATATTTAACTGTTGGATTCTATTTAAAAAATGTTAATCATTAGTAGCTACTACAGGCCTCTACGTGGGGGACAAAGAGAGACAACACAGACACACAGACTTTCACTCAGATACAAAAACAGACCGAGAGAAGCAAGGAGGACTTCAGGGGAGTCTAAAGGTGGATTAAATTGACCTTGAATATTGCAGCCCGTTTGTGTAGGCTAGTAGCCAGACAAAACCTGCACAGTTTTTTTTGAAGTGTACAAATAGCAGCTAAATAGCGGTAGGCTAATGAAACTATCCCTAGTACGCTAGTGTTTTGAGGGTGGACAGACTGTATTACTTGGCATTTAATAGACTGGTTTTACGCTCAACAACATTCTATCCAAGCTGAGAGAGAGCGAGGACGGCTCAACAACATTCTATCCAAGCTGAGAGAGAGCGCGAGGACGGCTCAACAACATTCTATCCAAGCTGAGAGAGAGCACGAGGACGGCTCAATAACATTCTATCCAAGCTGGGAGAGCACGAGGACGGCTCAACAACATTCTACCCAAGCTGAGAGAGAGCACGAGGACGGCTCAACAACATTCTATCCAAGCTGAGAGAGAGCACGAGGACGGCTCAACAACATTCTATCCAAGCTGAGAGAGAGCACGAGGACGGCTCAACAACATTCTATCCAAGCTGAGAGAGAGCACGAGGACGGCTCAACAACATTCTATCCAAGCTGAGAGAGAGCGCGAGGACGGCTCAACAACATTCTATCCAAGCTGAGAGAGAGCGCGAGGACGGCTCATCAACATTCTATCCAAGCTGAGAGAGAGCGCGAGGACGGCTCAACAACATTCTATCCAAGCTGAGAGAGAGCGCGAGGACGGCTCAACAACATTCTATCCAAGCTGAGAGAGAGCACGAGGACGGCTCAACAACATTCTATCCAAGCTGAGAGAGAGCGCGAGGACGGCTCAACAACATTCTATCCAAGCTGAGAGAGAGCGCGAGGACGGCTCAACAACATTCTATCCAAGCTGAGAGAGAGCGCGAGGACGGCTCAACAACATTCTATCCAAGCTGAGAGAGAGCGCGGGGACGGCTCAACAACATTCTATCCAAGCTGAGAGAGAGCGCGAGGACGGCTCAACAACATTCTATCCAAGCTGAGAGAGAGCGCGAGGACGGCTCAACAACATTCTATCCAAGCTGAGAGAGAGCGCGAGGACGGCTCAACAACATTCTATCCAAGCTGAGAGAGAGCGCGAGGACGGCTCAACAACATTCTATCCAAGCTGAGAGAGAGCACGAGGACGGCTCAACAACATTCTATCCAAGCTGAGAGAGAGCACGAGGATGGCTCATCAACATGCAGGTTCATGTAGCTTCTTTATACAGGACAGTTTGGCCTGACGTATTTGGCCCCTTTTTGACTTTGGTCTTCCAGACTAGAAGCCAAGGGGACTCCATATTTGGACATGTTTATCTCTGGTGGTTCATATCTGAGAAGGAGAGGGTGGAACGAGAAGAAGGGATGTGAGTCATTTTGAGCAGCATAAGCTCACTGAGGATGAGAGATATAGAGGATCCTTCCTTCCCAACTTAACTGCCATTTGAGATTGAGGCTGTATTTATTCTAAAGACAGTCAAATCAGGATGCTGTGTGCTCCTCTTAGCTGGTGATCAGAGCCCTGGTGGTGGAGATCAGAGCCCTGGTGGTGGAGATCAGAGCCCTGGTGGTGGAGATCAGAGCCCTGGTGGTGGAGAAAAGGAGCCCTGGTGGTGGAGATGAGAGCCCTGGTGGTGGAGATGAGGCTGGAGATCAGAGCCCTGGTGGTGGAGATCAGAGCCCTGGTGGTGGAGATCAGAGCCCTGGTGGTGGAGATCAGAGCCCTGTATGCTAATAGATATTAGCCTAAGTATGCTAATATGAGCCACTGCTAATGAGACAATTGATGACATTGCAAGTAGTAGGAATAGTTTTAAAGGGTCAAATAAAAAAGCAACTGGTGCTTATTTTATAAACGTATCTTTTAATTGATCGTTATCGTGATAATTCATTACATTTATCATGATATGGATTTTTATCCAAATCGCCCAGCTGTAGGTGTACGTCCCAAATGGCACCCTATTCCCTATATAGTGCACTAGTATTGACCAGGGCCCTATGGCACCGTATTCCCTATATAGTGCACTAGTATTGACCAGGGCCTGCACCCTATTCCCTATATAGTGCACTAGTATTGACCAGGGCCCTATGGGTGCACTTCTTTTGGTCCCTGTGTCGGGAAAAGGGTGCAGTTTGGGATGCGTCCTAAGACGAGGGTGTCTGCTGTACAGCTGTAGATGAGGGGTGGTTACATCACTACACAGACTACCCAGAGATCTTTTTAATACACATTCAACGTCAATAGATCCAACTGAACAACCTCGACTCTATCTCATCTCCTGAGAGGGTTTAACTCCTTTTTTTGGAGGGGGGGGGGGGGGGGGTGGCAGCATGGAAACAACATGGCTTTTGTTTTTGTCTCTGCACGGTGCTCATATGACCAAACTGTTGATGGGGGATTTCTATGGAATGGAACTACAGAACTAGAAGGGCCTCTATTCATTCTGTTTCTATGGAATGGAACTACAGAACTAGAAGGGCCTCTATTCATTCTGTTTCTATGAATGGAACTAGAAGGGCCTCTATTCATTCTGTTTCTATGAATGGAACTACAGAACGAGAAGGGCCTCTATTCATTCTGTTTCTATGGAATGGAACTACAGAACTAGAAGGGCCTCTATTCATTCTGTTTCTATGGAATGGAACTACAGAACTAGAAGGGCCTCTATTCATTCTGTTTCTATGGAATGGAACTACAGAACTAGAAGGGCCTCTATTCATTCTGTTTCTATGGAATGGAACTACAAAACTAGAAGGGCCTCTATTCATTCTGTTTCTATGGAATGGAACTACAGAACTAGAAGGGCCTCTATTCATTCTGTTTCTATGGAATGGAACTACAGAACTAGAAGGGCCTCTATTCATTCTGTTTCTATGGAATGGAACTACAGAACTAGAAGGGCCTCTATTCATTCTGTTTCGATGGAATGGAACTACAGAACTAGAAGGGCCTCTATTCATTCTGTTTCTATGGAATGGAACTACAGAACTAGAAGGGCCTCTATTCATTCTGTTTCTATGGAATGGAACTACAGAACTAGAAGGGACTCTATTCATTCTGTTTCTATGGAATGGAACTACAGAACTAGAAGGGCCTCTATTCATTCTGTTTCTATGGAATGGAACTACAGAACTAGAAGGGCCTCTATTCATTCTGTTTCTATGGAATGGAACTACAGAACTAGAAGGGCCTCTATTCATTCTGTTTCTATGGAATGGAACTACAGAACTAGAAGGGCCTCTATTCATTCTGTTTCTATGGAATGGAACTACAGAACTAGAAGGGCCTCTATTCATTCTGTTTCTATGGAATGGAACTACAGAACTAGAAGGGCCTCTATTCATTCTGTTTCTATGGAATGGAACTACAGAACTAGAAGGGCCTCTATTCATTCTGTTTCTATGGAATGGAACTACAGAACTAGAAGGGCCTCTATTCATTCTGTTTCTATGAATGGAACTACAGAACTAGAAGGGCCTCTATTCATTCTGTTTCTATGAATGGAACTACAGAACTAGAAGGGCCTCTATTCATTCTGTCTCTATGAATGGAACTACAGAACTAGAAGGGCCTCTATTCATTCTGTTTCTATGAATGGAACTACAGAACTAGAAGGGCCTCTATTCATTCTGTTTCTATGAATGGAACTAGAAGGGCCTCTATTCATTCTGTTTCTATGAATGGAACTACAGAACTAGAAGGGCCTCTATTCATTCTGTTTCTATGAATGGAACTACAGAACTAGAAGGGCCTCTATTCATTCTGTTTCTATGAATGGAACTCCCCAAGAGGAGGACATGTCTACGTGTTTTGGCCTCACATGACACGATGGACCTGAGGATGGAAATGTTTACTTCCCACTTAGTCGTGTAGGATTTCCACCGGTCTAATGTCCATTGCTCGTGTTTCTTGACCCAAGCAAGTCTCTTATTATTATTGGTGTCCTTTAGTAGTAGTTTCTTTTCAGCAATTCAACCTAGAAGGCCTGATTCACACAGTCTCCTCTGAGCAGTTGATGTTGAGATGTGTCTGTTACTTGAACTCTGTAGCATTTATTTGGGCTGCAATTTTTGAGGCTGGTAACTAATGAACTTATCCTCTGCAGCAGAGGGAACTCTGGGTCTTCCTTTCCTCTGGTGGTCCTCATGAGAGCCAGTTTCATCATAGCGCTTGATGGTTTTTGCGACTGCAAATTTACAGATTGACTGACCTTCATGTCTTATAGTAATGATGGACTGTCGTTTCTCTTTGATTATTTGAGCTGTTCTTCCCATTAATATGGACTTGGTCTTTTACCAAATAGGGCTATCTTCTGTATACCACCCCTACCTTGTAACAACACAACTGATTGGCTCAAATGCATTAAGTTTTAACAAGGTACACCTGTTAATTGAAATGCATTCCACACCTGTTAATTGAAATGACTACCTCATAAAGCAGGTTGAGAGAATGCCAAGAGTGTGCAAAGCTGCCATCAGAGCAAAGGGTGGCTACTTTGAAGAATCTGAAATGTAAATATATTTTGTATTTTGTTCCAACACTTTTTTTGGTTACTACATGATTCCATATGTGTTATTTCATAGTTTATGTCTTCACTATTATTCTACAATGTAGAAAATAGTAAAAAATAAAGAAAAACCCTAGAATGAGTAGGTGTGTCTAAACTTTTGACTGGTCCTGTATATTTTGTTGACCTACTCTATGCATCGGCAGATGGTCTGTGTTGTCCTCACACTTCCACACCCTTGAGTCTGACCACTGCCTGCTCTACCTCTCACTACAAACCTTTTCCTGCCATTGTGGATGTCTTTTTGATATCGTAGGATCCCCAACGTGTCCTGGTCAAAAGTTGTGTACTATTTCGAGAATAGGATTTCATTTTGGACGTTACCAGCCTATAGAGCGCTTCTACTCTGGTTATTACTCTTCTCCCTCGTCGCTTCAAATATTTTCTCTAACTCTTCTCCCTTTCCACTTAAAATATTTTCCAGCCTGTCAGTTTATACTCTGAGACACCATTTTATTTGAATCCAAGCTGGGCCCACAGTAGAAGTAGCAGGAATAGGTGAAATCCTAACAGGATTAAAGATAGCTTTAAGGGAGGATGCTACTGACTTTAATGATAGCACGGTGTTGATAATCTGATTACCTTTTTTTAGCTTGACGTTTACACAAGGGGGTTGAGTCCCAAATGCCACTCTCTATCATAGTGCACTAGTTTTGACCTGGGCACATGTTGATAGGGTGGCAGGGTGGTATTTGGGACTCGCTCAAGCCCCGGTGGTTCCTGCTGCGTATCCATCCCAGCTCTCTCTCTCTCTGTGTCTGGGGGCTAGAGCTATCCTGTTGCCTTAGCAGTCTGTCTCGAGCTTCATTTGGTTTCTTTTCGGCCAGGCTTGATCGGCTGCTATAACAGTTTATACTGCTGAACCTTGAATCAAGGCATAACTTCTATACACTATTAACAAACATATAAAATAAATGACGTAGCCTATAACCCGTATGTATTTGGGTAAATAAACACAACATTGTCTTATTTAATATTTGAAACCATACTTTCTATAAAGTATTAACATAATCAGGGCATTGACTTTTGTAAACAAACACAATAGTTAACGCAGGCACTGTTACTTTTGATAACTTCTCTTTTTTAAATTGAAAAACAAAAATGATTGTATTTCTATTATAAATTTGTATAAAAGCCAAGATGATTGATTGAGGAATAAATGACTACATCTTAGCTTGGTTGGCCAAGCTCACTGTACTTCTACGTTTTGTATTACAATCCTACTGCCATGTTTTAAATATGAAACGTCTTCTGTTCCCTTTAGTGGACTCTACAGTCCCACACATCTCCCAATCAAGTTCAACAACCACAGTAGTATTTTTATCACGGCACGGTTCCTCCAAAATATGAAGGAGGATTATAAAGTCCTTTTTTAATTCCTATTCTCAAAGTGACTACAGTTAATAAAGCCCTAGATCCTCTCTCAACCCTATTATCACATGCAGCAGTCTCTCTAGCAGTGAACTCACACACTCCTATGTATCCCAAATAACATCCTATTCTCTATGAAGTGCAATACTGTTGACAAGGGCCCAGGTCATCTATAGGGAACCATTTGGGACACAAACAAGAAATCTTACTATGCCTTAATCAACTCTCACTTCATTTCAAGATGTTATCAGCAGCCCCAGATTGGGGGGAGATTTGTTTTGAGATGTTTTATTGTTACACTCTAAGTGGATTTCTTGTCAACAATTAAACCTAAAGCATGATTAACAAGAGCAATTAGTCAAAGGATCCTCTTTAAGGAGACTAAAGCCAGGGAGGAGGAGATTATCTGCTTTCTTTAATAAGGATAATCGTTGTATTAAGGGTTTGATTGCCTTCTAGTTAGCACTGTCTAAATCATGATTTCTGTGTTAGACTTCATTAGAAGCAGTTTTAGCAGGTCTTCACCGTTCAGACTTTGAGGGAGCAGATAGATTAGAGAGTAGTGTAGTGGAAACATCAGCCTGTTTTATTTGGTGTCTTACTGTCGGTCTCAGAAGAGATTGGTTCGTCGCTGTCGGTCTCTGAAGAGATTGGTTCGTCGCTGTCGGTCTCTGAAGTGATTGGTTCGTCGCTGTCGGTCTCTGAAGTGATTGGTTCGTCGCTGTCGGTCTCTGAAGAGATTGGTTCGTCACTGTCGATCTCAGAAGTGATTGGTTCGTCGCTGTCGGTCTCAGAAGTGATTGGTTCGTCGCTGTCGGTCTCTTCATTCTTAATCTTGTATTAATAGTGCCCTACATGCTTTTTCAGCGATGCTAATCTAATACATAATCTAATGCATATCCTTCTAACAGACTGATGCACGTAGTCAGCTGTAAGTCTAATGTACACTACATTACCAAAAGTATGTGGATATCTGCTTGTTGAACATCTCATTCCAAAATCATGGGCATTAATATGGAGTTGCCCCCCTTTGCTGCTATAACAGCCTCCACTCTTCTGGGAAGGCTTTCCATTAGACGTTGGAACATTGCTGCTATAACAGCCTCCACTCTTCTGGGAAGGCTTTCCATTAGACGTTGGAACATTGCTGCGGGGACTTGCTTCCATTCAGCCACAAGAGCATTAGTGAGGTCGGGCACTGATGTTGGGCACTTAGGCCTGTCTCCAAAAGGTGTTCAATGGGGTTGAGGTCAGGGCTGTGTGCATGCCAGTCAAGCTCTTCCACACGGATCTAGACAAACCATTTCTGTATGGACCTCGCTTTGTGCATGGGTTCATTGTCATGCTGAAACAGGAAAGGGCCTTCCCCAAACTGTTGCCACAAAGCTGCTTGGCCGTTGGAACCCCATTGGAACCCCATTTCATGAAGCTCCCGATGAACAGTTCTTGTGCTGACGTTGCTTTCAGAAGAAGTTTGGAACTCGGTAGTGAGTGTTGCAACCGAGGACAGACATTTTTTTACGCGCTACCCGCTTCAGCACTTGGCGGTCCTGTGACCTTGTGTGGCCTACCATTTTCAGGTTGAGCCGTTGTTGCTCCTAGATGTTTCCACTTCACAATAACAGCACTTATAGTTGACCAGGGGGCACCTCTAGCAAGGCAGAAATTTGACTTGTTGGAAAGGTGGCATCCTATGACGGTGCCACGTTGATAGTCACTGAGCTCTTCAGTAAGGTCATTCTACTGCCAATGTTTGTCTATGGAGATTGCATGGCGGTGTGCTCAATGTTTTAATATTTTTTTTATATATATACCTGTCAGCAATAGGCCACACAAGGTCACAGGACCGCCAAGTGCTGAAGCTCGTAAAAAAACTTTTGTCCTCGGTTGCAACACTCACTACTGGGATACTATTTCTGGCTGAAATAGCTGAATCCACTAATGTGAATTGGTGTTTACATAATTTAGTGTATATAGTGTGTCTGTGTCCTTTTATGAGCGTTGTCTCAACGTGACCCCAGATGTGGCAGTACGGATCAGGGAGACTAAAAGTGTACATTTTGAGACGTATCAGGTTATTACAGCCTTGAGCTTTTCCACTGTTACGTCTGGGCTGGGGAGCTGCTTGCTGCAGGTTGGACAGTAGATTTTACGTAGTTTAGACGCTGGCCTAAAATATAGTGCTAATAATTGTTTATGACTACTGACTACGATTCCTTCTTACTGAAAATTAACCCCCCCCCCCCAAAAAAAAAAAATTATAATAATAATGAAGACAATCATTGTATCCTGTGAAAAGACAGTATAGTGCCGGTAAGTAGCATGAACCCTGACCTCTTAGTGCTGCTGGGTCAGAGTTCACTCACTCACTGATTCCTCTAGGATTAGAGAGATGCTAGCGCCACGCTAATGGCACTGAATCGGCTTCCCAAATGGCACCCTATTCCTTATATAGTGCACTACTGTTGACCAGGGCCCTATTCCTTATATAGTGCACTACTGTTGACCAGGGCCCTATTCCTTATATAGTGCACTACTGTTGACCAGGGCCCTATTCCTTATATAGTGCACTACTGTTGACCAGGGCCCTATTCCTTATATAGTGCACTACTGTTGACCAGGGCCCTATTCCTTATATAGTGCACTACTGTTGACCAGGGCCCTTTTCCTTATATAGTGCACTACTGTTGACCAGGGCCCTATTCCTTATATAGTGCACTACTGTTGACCAGGGCCCTATTCCTTATATAGTGCACTACTGTTGACCAGGGCCCACAGGGGTGTGGTCTGCGCTACTTTGAACCCGAGCCCTATGGCCTGTGGTCAAAAGAAGTGCACTATATGGGGAATAGGGTGCCATTTGGGAAGCCGATTCGGTCGGGAAGAAATAGGACTGGTGCCCCTGGCTCTGACGCACACAACGACAGATGCCAGGCCCTAGTCAGCTTAGCCCCGCGCACGTTGGTTTCATAGAGAGGTTGTCTTTGTTTAAAACACAAAGACAATTTTCACCTGTCGATGCATGATGATGCCCTACTGCTAACACAGGCTACGGGGATCCGAGGGGAAAGCCCTACTGCTAACACAGGCTACGGGGATCCGAGGGGAAAGCCCTACTGCTAACACAGTCTACAGGGATCAGAGGGGAAAGCCCTACTGCTAACACAGTCTACAGGGATCCGAGGGGAAAGCCCTACTGCTAACACAGTCTACGGGGATCCGAGGGGAAAGCCCTACTGCTAACACAGTCTACAGGGATCAGAGGGGAAAGCCCTACTGCTAACACAGGCTACGGGGATCCGAGGGGAAAGCCCTACTGCTAACACAGTCTACAGGGATCAGAGGGGAAAGCCCTACTGCTAACACAGGCTACGGGGATCCGAGGGGAAAGCCCTACTGCTAACACAGTCTACGGGGATCAGAGGGGAAAGCCCTACTGCTAACACAGTCTACAGGGATCAGAGGGGAAAGCCCTACTGCTAACACAGTCTACAGGGATCAGAGGGGAAAGCCCTACTGCTAACACAGTCTACAGGGATCAGAGGGGAAAGCCCTACTGCTAACACAGTCTACAGGGATCAGAGGGGAAAGCCCTACTGCTAACACAGTCTACAGGGATCAGAGGGGAAAGCCCTACTGCTAACACAGTCTACGGGGATCCGAGGGGAAAGCCCTACTGCTAACACAGTCTACGGGGATCCGAGGGGAAAGCCCTACTGTGTTAACACAGTCTACAGGGATCCGAGGGGAAAGCCCTACTGCTAACACAGTCTACAGGGATCAGAGGGGAAAGCCCTACTGCTAACACAGTCTACAGGGATCCGAGGGGAAAGCCCTACTGCTAACACAGTCTACAGGGATCAGAGGGGAAAGCCCTACTGTGTTAACAACACAGTCTACAGGGATCCGAGGGGAAAGCCCTACTGCTAACACAGTCTACAGGGATCCGAGGGGAAAGCCCTACTGCTAACACAGTCTACAGGGATCCGAGGGGAAAGCCCTACTGCTAACACAGTCTACGGGGATCCGAGGGGAAAGCCCTACTGCTAACACAGTCTACGGGGATCCGAGGGGAAAGCCCTACTGCTAACACAGTCTACAGGGATCAGAGGGGAAAGCCCTACTGCTAACACAGTCTACGGAGATCAGAGGGGAAAGCCCTACTGCTAACAATACAGTCTACAGGGATCCGAGGGGAAAGCCCTACTGTGTTAACAATGATTTAGTTATTATGCTGTCATTATTTATATACACTGAACCAAAATATAAACGCAACATGCAACAATTTCAAAGATTTGACAGAGTTACAGTTCATATGAGGAAATCAGTCAATTGAAATAAATTCATTAGGCCCCAATCTATGGATTTCACATGACTGGGAATACAGATATGCATCTGTTGGTCACAGATACCTTAAAGAAATGGGCCTCACAGTGGACTTCAGGATCTCGTCACGGTATCTCTGTGCATTCAAATTGCCATCGATAAAATACAATTGTGTTCGATGTCCGTCGCTTATTCCTGCCCATAACGCCACCGCCTCCACGGGGCTCTCTGTTCACAACAACGTTGACATCAGCAAACCGCTGGCCCACACGCCGCCGTACACGTTGGTCTGGGTGAGGTCGGTTGGATGTGCGTCAACTTGTGCTTTTTAAGTGGTCAATATGGCAACAAAAAAAAAATAAACATTGACAGTTCTACAATTTGAGGACTGTGAACTTAGCAGAAGGTTTATCTGAGTATTACTGAGTAAGAGGAGGACGCGTGATATATCGCTGTGCTTTTTTAACGGTTTATTCTTTAGGAGCTAAAGCCGATCACGGGAGGCATTGAGGTATTTTTCATATGAAGAAAAAAAAGATTAGTTCTACAATAATATGTAGAAGATCATTTGTAAAAATGTGTGTAGTTGTGAGAAGCCACAGCAGGAGGTTAAGAGAGCAGTCCGTTTTTTTAATTTATTTTTTAAAGCTTCAAATCGTTTAATATAGCTTATACTTCGCTAATGCTCTCTTGTCACCAAGCTTCTGTTGTGCCTCCCAAGTTACACCCTCACCCTATTCCCTATGGGTCCTGGTCCAAAGTAGTGCACTAAATTAGGGAATAGAGTGCCAGCCCTGGTCAGAGGTAGTGCACTATATAGGGAATAGGGTGCCAGCCCTGGTCAAAGGTAGTGCACTATATAGGGAATAGAGTGCCAGCCCTGGTCAGAGGTAGTGCACTATATAGGGAATAGGGTGCCAGCCCTGGTCAAAGGTAGTGCACTATATAGGGAATAGAGTGCCAGCCCTGGTCAGAGGTAGTGCACTTTATAGGGTGCCATTTGGAACACATCCTCTCTCTATCCGGTCTTGTAATGCCTGTTATTATTCCTCTGTAGCAATGTTGGTCAACAGTAGGATCGTGGACAAGCTAACGTTCAAAAAAACAATATATGATTATTGGTAAACAAAATGTAATCGTAGAAAGACTAGACGAACATACATTTGTACGATCTTAATTTGAGCCAGTTTGCTACAGCAGGAAAATGATCCTTTGTGAAGGGCTCGATACATTTTCTTTTGAAAGGGAAAATCAGGTCTGAAATTTCAAAGTGGAAATTACAGACTTCAGAAGCCTTTTTTTAAAAACCTCAAATACACTACATGTTTTAAATGTGTTCCATTTAAAGGAGAGTTCTCTTGCAACAGGGTGGTCAAATTAAGATCCTACATCTGTACCCAACATTTCAGAATGGAAAAATGTGCTGTATTTCACAACTTGGCTCGTAATCACAACTGTTGTTTCTATCAGATCCCTAATTATTGGTTATTTTAGTCACCATAACAGTTTAAACAAAAAGAAAAGATCGGACTGAAACAACATTTTGGGACATAGAGCAAATTTTATCGTAGAAAGACAGAGGCTACATACCAGAATGAAAGATATACTGCATTTATAACTACTAATTGCCAGCAGCATACCACCCTGCATACCACTGCTGGCTTGCTTCTGAAGCTAAGCAGGGTTGGTCCTGGTCAGTCCCTGGATGGGAGACCAGGTGCTGCTGGAAGTGGTGTTGGAGGGCCAGTAGGAGGCACTCTTTCCTCTGGTCTAAACAAAAGATCCCAATGCCCCAGGGCAGTGATTGGGGACACTGCTCTGTGTAGGGTGCCGTCTTTCGGATGGGACGTTAAACGGGTGTCCTGACTCTCTGAGGTCATTAAAGATCCCATGGCACTTATCGTAAGAGTAGGGGTGTTAACCCCGGTGTCCTGGCTAAATTCCCAATCTGGCCCTCAACCATCACGGTCACCTAATAATCCCCAGTTTACAATTGGCTCATTCATCCCCCTCCTCTCCCCTGTAACTATTCCCCAGGTCGTTGCTGCAAATGAGAACGTGTTCTCAGTCAACTTACCTGGTAAAATAACGGTAAAATAAAAATAAAAATATTCAAACTGTTAACATTTTCTTATGAAAGTCTCTGATAGAAGGAATTGATTTTAAAGCCTCTTTATAAAACCAGTGATAAGTGTTGGCCTTTATTACACTGCACAATGAAGGAGGAAAGTGGGCTGGAATGCCTAGGGAGAATGATCACAGGGGATTAACTACAGGAGAATCATCACAAGTTATTAACTACAGGGGAATCATCACAGGGTATTAACTACGGGAGAATCATCACAAGGTATTAACTACAGGGGAATCATCACAGGGTATTAACTACAGGAGAATCATCACAAGTTATTAACTACAGGGGAATCATCACAGGGTATTAACTACGGGAGAATCATCACAAGGTATTAACTACAGGAGAATCATCACAGGGTATTAACTACAGGGGAATCATCACAGGGTATTAACTACAGGAGAATCATCACAAGGTATTAACTACAGGGGAATCATCACAGGGTATTAACTACGGGAGAATCATCACAAGGTATTAACTACAGGGGAATCATCACAGGGTATTAACTACAGGAGAATCATCACAGGGTATTAACTACAGGAGAATCATCACAGGGTATTAACTACAGGAGAATCATCACAGGGTATTAACTACAGGAGAATCATCACAGGGTATTAACTACAGGAGAATCATCACAGGGTATTAACTACAGGGGAATCATCACAGGGTATTAATTACAGGAGGAGAATAAACAGTATAGAATAAACAGTATAGTACAGGAAGGTAGAATTTATAGTCCAATATTTGTGTGTATTGTGGATTGGGGGATGCGGGGCAGTGTATAAACTGAGCAAGATAATAACAGTCTGGTAGCAGCAGTTGTGGTGACTGTGTGTGTGTAGCATGAATGTACACAGTGTATAAAACGTTAGCACCTTTCTTATATTGAGTTGCACCCCCATTTGCTGTAGGCGTCACTACACCCCCTTTCATCACTGGATGGGTGGGAGCACGATCCCGGTAACGTACTGGGCCGTCTTCACCCACCTGTTGGTAGGCCTTGTGGTCGTGGACAGAGCACGTTCCGTACCAGGCCGTGATGCAACCGGCCAGGACGCTGTCGATGGTGCAGCGGTAGTATTTGGAGAGGACACGGGCGACAGCCGCCTTTAGGAAGTAGAGACACTATTGTGCCCTCTTGATGTGGTGTTGTTGGTCTATGTCAAGTCCTCGGTGACGTGTTAGCGCCGTGTGAATAGCGATTGGAAATGGCATCTTCCGTGGATCTGTTGGAGCGGTAGGTGAATTGGAGTGGGTCCAGTGGGTCTGGCATGCTGACCTTGTTGTAGACCATGACCAACCTCACGAGGGCACTTCAGGGTGAGCACAACGGGAGGCTTCGGTTGGCACCACACAGCTGGATTTGCCCTTGTAGTCTGTGATAGTCTGTAGTCTTTGCCACTTGCGATGTGAGTCTGAGTTGTCGGAACATCAATCCAAGTTTGAGGCTGTATGGTACCTGCTTGCCTTGTACGCGTCGCACGCCACAGAGTCGTCAGGGTTCGTTCTGCTGGCATTGAATGCTGCAGTACAGGCTCTTAGCATTGCACGGATATCTCCGTTCACCCAGGGTTTTTGGTTGAAGTATGTCCGGATAGTTTTTTTTGTGGCCACATCATCAACACATCTCCTAATGAAGCCTGTGACTGACGATGTATATTCCTCAATGTGGATGGGTGAGCCCTGGGTGGATTCATCTTTGAACATATTCCAATTAGTATTGTCAAAAGAGTCCTGCAGCATTGAGTCTGCCTCCTCTGTCCAGCACCTCACTATTCTGTGTTGGTGGCTCCCTCCTGAGTTGCTGCTTGTAGGCGGGGAGTAGGAACAGAGAGATGTGATCTGATTGGCTGAAGTGGGGGCAGGTGATGGCTGTGTACGCGTCACAGATGTTTGTGTGTACATGGTCAAGCACGCTGGATCTTGTTGTTGGGCAGGATACATATTGGTAATAAATTAGACGGGCTTGGTTAAAGTCATCCGCAACAATAAACTCTGCTTCTGGGTGAGAGGATTCTTGTACAGTTCGCTGAGTGATGCCTCGGTGTTTGCTTGTACACAGCTGTGATAATAACAGGTGAATTCTGTTGGCATATAGTGGGGTTGGTCCCTCTGCGATTGAAGCCTTCCTCTGAGTTCACGAAGGTTCTGTTCAGGCGATTGGACATGAAACCATCAGGATACGAGGAAGAGGAGGCCGTGTAGCCCGTCTTGGAGTCTTCCCTTTCCTTCCTCTTCTTCGTGGCCGCTGTTGCCCTTAGGTCATCTCAGCCAAGAGCAACAGGTAAGGGGAACAAATGGAGTGAATGTTGTAATTCCAGCTCTGGGAGGCCGAGAGAGAGAAGTGTGTAGCTTCTGATTCATGAACCAGAAGTGTTTTGTCGGTGGTAGGAAATTATTACATGAACATTCAGAGCAGACTAAGTCATAATTAATGAAAAAATTGCCATTAAAAAAAGCCATAAAAAAAGCGAGGTCGAGCAGGAACCGGCAAGACTCTCACCCTCCTCAGCGGCGCCATTACTCCATTCAGCAGTAATTCTTCATCCATTGTTACGTTTCCTTTTAACTTAGGACTGGTTTGACTCCCCAATTTCATTATGAAGTGGAAATGTCTGAAATAGGTATACTTAGAGAATAAAATAAATAAATATACTTTTTTGCAGAAGAGCTTTATTTTCTATAATTGAACAAATTAGTGAAACGATGTCCCAGAAGGTTGTTATTCACAGTTTAACGTTATCAGTTCAGTTGAATATTAAAGTATTTATTTTGTATAGGACATTAGTGGCTTTGTAACCCAATGTTACTAGTCATATAATTCACAGTTTAACGTTATCAGTTCAGTTGAATATTAAAGTATTTATTTTGTATAGGACATTAGTGGCTTTGTAGCCCAATGTTACTAGTCATATAATTCACAGTTTAAGGTTATCCAGTTATGTAAGAAGATGTTGATTTAAATCTAACGTATTTGTGAAGTTCTGCACGAATCAATTTTCCGATGTTATTTGTATCATCCTTGAGTCTTTTGCAGCAATGCATCCTCAACAATAGTTTAGCCTTGTATCTGTCTTGGGTTTTTACGAAGAAAATACTTTTTCATGAACTTGAAAAACACAATGCTGTTACATGAAGGGTTGTTTTGTGATCAATAGACCACGAACGCAGCTTCTCTCCTTCTTCAAGGTAGGGATGTTGTAGTGGAAGCTGCTTCCTCTTAGGCCTGTCTTTGACTGCGTTTACACGGGCAGCCCAATTCTGATCTTTTGCCCAATTTATTGGCAAAAGAGCTCATCTGATTTGTCAAAAAAAAGAAACAACATTTGGCTGGCTGTGTAAACACAGCCTTTGAGAACCAGAGCAGAAATGTGTTTGTGGGAGATATTACCAGCACAGCCTCACATGCCATAACAAAGCAATACAATCAGAACTGCTCCCGTCAGGGTCGTGTCCCTAATGGTACCCTACTTCCAATGGGCCCAGGTTAAAAGAAGTGCACTATATAGGGAATAGGGTGGTTATGGGCCCAGGTAAAAAGAAGTGCACTATATATAGGGAATCGTGTAACATTTGAGCCTCAAACTCAGTCTGTTCTGCAGGGCAGACTGTTACGCTGAACGTGTCCCTCTGTCTGTCTCTGTGTGTGGTCTGTAGGTCTGTCTGTCTCTGTGTTTGGTCTGTAGGTCTGTCTCTCTCTGTGTGTGGTCTGTAGGTCTGTCTGTCTCTGTGTTTGGTCTGTAGGTCTGTCTCTCTCTGTGTGTGGTCTGTAGGTCTGTCTGTCTCTGTGTGTGGTCTGTAGGTCTGTCTGTCTCTGTGTTTGGTCTGTAGGTCTGTCTCTCTCTGTGTGTGGTCTGTAGGTCTGTCTGTCTCTGTGTGTGGTCTGTAGGTCTGTCTGTCTCTGTGTTTGGTCTGTAGGTCTGTCTCTCTCTGTGTGTGGTCTGTAGGTCTGTCTGTCTCTGTGTGTGGTCTGTAGGTCTGTCTGTCTCTGTGTTTGGTCTGTAGGTCTGTCTCTCTCTGTGTGTGGTCTGTAGGTCTGTCTGTCTCTGTGTGTGGTCTGTAGGTCTGTCTGTCTCTGTGTTTGGTCTGTAGGTCTGTCTGTCTCTGTGTTTGGTCTGTAGGTCTGTCTGTCTCTGTGTGTGGTCTGTAGGTCTGTCTCTCTCTGTGTGTGGTCTGTAGGTCTGTCTGTCTCTGTGTGGTCTGTAGGTCTGTCTGTCTCTGTGTTTGGTCTGTAGGTCTGTCTCTCTCTGTGTGTGGTCTGTAGGTCTGTCTGTCTCTGTGTGTGGTCTGTAGGTCTGTCTGTCTCTGTGTTTGGTCTGTAGGTCTGTCTGTCTCTGTGTGTGGTCTGTAGGTCTGTCTCTCTCTGTGTGTGGTCTGTAGGTCTGTCTGTCTCTGTGTGTGGTCTGTAGGTCTGTCTGTCTCTGTGTGTGGTCTGTAGGTCTGTCTGTCTCTGTGTGTGGTCTGTAGGTCTGTCTGTCTCTGTGTTTGGTCTGTAGGTCTGTCTGTCTCTGTGTGTGGTCTGTAGGTCTGTCTGTCTCTGTGTGTGGTCTGTAGGTCTGTCTGTCTCTGTGTTTGGTCTGTAGGTCTGTCTGTCTCTGTGTGTGGTCTGTAGGTCTGTCTGTCTCTGTGTTTGGTCTGTAGGTCTGTCTCTCTCTGTGTGTGGTCTGTAGGTCTGTCTGTCTCTGTGTGTGGTCTGTAGGTCTGTCTCTCTCTGTGTGTGGTCTGTAGGTCTGTCTGTCTCTGTGTGTGGTCTGTAGGTCTGTCTGTCTCTGTGTTTGGTCTGTAGGTCTGTCTGTCTCTGTGTGTGGTCTGTAGGTCTGTCTGTCTCTGTGTTTGGTCTGTAGGTCTGTCTGTCTCTGTGTTTGGTCTGTAGGTCTGTCTGTCTCTGTGGGTGGTCTGTAGGTCTGTCTGTCTCTGTGTTTGGTCTGTAGGTCTGTCTCTCTCTGTGTTTGGTCTGTAGGTCTGTCTGTCTCTGTGTGTGGTCTGTAGGTCTGTCTGTCTCTGTGTTTGGTCTGTAGGTCTGTCTGTCTCTGTGTGTGGTCTGTAGGTCTGTCTGTCTCTGTGTTTGGTCTGTAGGTCTGTCTGTCTCTGTGTGTGGTCTGTAGGTCTGTCTGTCTCTGTGTTTGGTCTGTAGGTCTGTCTCTCTCTGTGTGTGGTCTGTAGGTCTGTCTCTCTCTGTGTGTGGTCTGTAGGTCTGTCTGTGTGTGTGGTCTGTAGGTCTGTCTGTCTCTGTGTGTGGTCTGTAGGTCTGTCTCTCTCACTCACTGTTGGGATTAATTGCCATAGTCCCCAGTGATCCACGACTGAAATTGCCTACTGACCCAAATCATCCAGTTGGCAGGAATGAAGGAAGGCCCTCCCTCTCCCAGTACGTACTGGCAGGGCTATAGGCCTACTCCTAGAGACAGACAGAGACTGTCTCCTAGCCCCACTTCACCCCTCTCTCCCCCTCTCTCCTGGAGAACCCATTCACTTGACCTGGTAAATACCAGCTTGGTCAACTACTGGTCAATCCTTGATATCATCTATAAGTATAATATGTACTGGTTTGAACTAGGGATGAGATACTGAAGATCTTAGTCACCTTTCTGAAGCTCAGGAGGCTGAAAGCTCTTTCAGAGATAATGGACAGGAAGTTGTAGGCCTAATCAAGATGTGCAGAGATAATGGACAGGAAGTTGTAGGCCTAATCAAGACGTGCAGAGATAATGGACAGGAAGTTGTAGGCCTCATCAAGATGTGCAGAGATAATGGACAGGAAGTTGTAGGCCTCATCAAGATGTGCAGAGATAATGGACAGGAAGTTGTAGGCCTCATCAAGATGTGCAGAGATAATGGACAGGAAGTTGTAGGCCTAATCAAGACGTGCAGAGATAATGGACAGGAAGTTGTAGGCCTAATCAAGATGTGCAGAGATAATGGACAGGAAGTTGTAGGCCTAATCAAGACGTGCAGAGATAATGGACAGGAAGTTGTAGGCCTAATCAAGATGTGCAGAGATAATGGACAGGAAGTTGTAGGCCTAATCAAGACGTGCAGAGATAATGGACAGGAAGTTGTAGGCCTCATCAAGATGTGCAGAGATAATGGACAGGAAGTTGTAGGCCTCATCAAGATGTGCAGAGATAATGGACAGGACGTTGTAGGCCTAATCAAGACGTGCAGAGATAATGGACAGGAAGTTGTAGGCCTCATCAAGATGTGCAGAGATAATGGACAGGAAGTTGTAGGCCTCATCAAGATGTGCAGAGATAATGGACAGGAAGTTGTAGGCCTAATCAAGATGTGCAGAGATAATGGACAGGAAGTTGTAGGCCTAATCAAGATGTGCAGAGATAATGGACAGGACGTTTTAGGCCTAATCAAGACGTGCAGCGATAATGGACAGGAAGTTGTAGGCCTAATCAAGATGTGCAGAGATAATGGACAGGAAGTTGTAGGCCTCATCAAGACGTGCGGCGATAACGGACAGGAAGTTGTAGGCCTCATCAAGACGTGCAGCGATAATGGACAGGAAGTTGTAGGCCTAATCAAGACGTGCACAGTTGTCACTTTAACCTAGCTGGTATTGCTTGTCAATCTTGTCATGTTAAGTGATACGGCCCGAGGGGGTGTGGTATATGGCCAATATACCACGGCTAAGGGCTGTTCTTTCACACGACGCAACGTGGAGTTCCTGGATTCAGTCCTTAGCCGTGGTACGTTGGTCATATACCACAAACCCCCGAGGTGCCTTACTGCTGTTATAAACTGGTTACCAACGTAATTAAAAGAGTAAAAATACATGTTTTGTCGTATCTGTGATATACCACGGCTTTCAGCCAATCAGCATTCAGGGCTCGAATGACCCAGTTTATAATGTTTTCTATAACGTCACATCCACCCAGCCTCATAGCAGGGATTATAACGTCACCTCCACCCGGCCTCATAGCAGGGATTATAACGTCACATCCACCCAGCCTCATAGCAGGGATTATAACGTCACATCCACCCGGCTTTATAGCAGGGATTATAACGTCACATCCACCCGGCTTTATGGCAGGGATTATAACGTCACATCCACCCAGTCTCATAGCAGGGATTATAATGTCACCTCCACCCAGCCTCATAGCAGGGATTATAACGTCACATCCACCCGGCCTCATAGCAGGGATTATAACGTCACATCCACCCGGCCTCATAGCAGGGATTATAACGTCACATCCACCCGGCCTCATAGCAGGGATTATAACGTCACATCCACCCGGCCTCATAGCAGGGATTATAACGTCACATCCACCCGGCTTTATAGCAGGGATTATAACGTCACATCCACCCAGCCTCATAGCAGGGATTATAATGTCACCTCCACCCAGCCTCATGGCAGGGATTATAACGTCACATCCACCCGGCCTCATAGCAGGGATTATAACGTCACATCCACCCGGCCTCATGGCAGGGATTATAACGTCACATCCACCCGGCCTCATAGCAGGGATTATAACGTCACCTCCACCCAGCCTCATGGCAGGGATTATAACGTCACATCCACCCGGCCTCATAGCAGGGATTATAACGTCACATCCACCCGGCCTCATAGCAGGGATTATAACGTCACCTCCACCCAGCCTCATAGCAGGGATTATAACGTCACATCCACCCGGCTTTATAGCAGGGATTATAACGTCACATCCACCCAGCCTCATAGCAGGGATTATAACGTCACGTCCACCCGGCCTCATAGCAGGGATTATAACGTCACATCCACCCAGCCTCATAGCAGGGATTATAACGTCATCTCCACCCGGCCTCATAGCAGGGATTATAACGTCACCTCCACCCAGCCTCATAGCAGGGATTATAACGTCACCTCCACCCGGCCTCATAGCAGGGATTATAACGTCACCTCCACCCGGCCTCATAGCAGGGATTATAACGTCACCTCCACCCGGCCTCATAGCAGGGGTTATAACGTCACATCCACCCGGCCTCATAGCAGGGATTATAACGTCACGTCCACCCGGCCTCATAGCAGGGATTATAACGTCACCTCCACCCGGCCTCATAGCAGGGATTATAACGTCACCTCCACCCGGCCTCATGGCAGGGATTATAACGTCACATCCACCCGGCCTCATAGCAGGGATTATAACGTCACCTCCACCCGGCCTCATAGCAGGGATTATAACGTCACCTCCACCCGGCCTCGTAGCAGGGATTATAACGTCACATCCACCCGGCCTCGTAGCAGGGATTATAACGTCACATCCACCCGGCCTCATAGCAGGGATTATAACGTCACCTCCACCCGGCCTCATAGCAGGGATTATAACGTCACCTCCACCCGGCCTCGTAGCAGGGATTATAACGTCACATCCACCCGGCCTCGTAGCAGGGATTATAACGTCACATCCACCCGGCCTCGTAGCAGGGATTATAACGTCACATCCACCCGGCCTCGTAGCAGGGATTATAACGTCACATCCACCCGGCCTCATAGCAGGGATTATATCTGGGGAAGCCAAGGCTTTTGCAGGTGGATTGGTCAATGACCTAATGATTGATGCAGGAATATATACCTTCATTACAGAGGTAAGACGCTGAAACAAGATGAGTTAGTATCCAATTAGTGACACACTGAACAATCAACACCCAGGCTGAGTCCCGAAAGGGTCCTACAACATACTGCATGTCCTGTTTATTACCTAGTACAGCCCTACAACATACTGTATGTCCTGTTTATTACCTAGTACAGCCCTACAACATACTGCATGTCCTGTATGTCCCCCCTGACCAGTTAACGGTAGCCAAGCTATCAGGATAGACCCTATTCTACTGAATATGGTAGAACTACAGTAAGAATCAGACTACTGAACTATTCTACTGTACCTGGTAGAATTACAGTAGGAATCAGACTGCTGCAATATTCTACTGAATATGGTAGAATTACAGTAGGAATCAGACTACTGCACTATTCTACTGTATATGGTAGAATTACAGTAAGAATCAGACTACTGCACTATTCTACTGTACCTGGTAGAATTACAGTAGGAATCAGACTGCTGCAATATTCTACTGAATATGGTAGAATTACAGTAGGAATCAGACTACTGCACTATTCTACTGTATATGGTAGAATTACAGTAGGAATCAGACTACTGCACTATTCTACTGTATATGGTAGAATTACAGTAGGAATCAGACTACTGCACTATTCTACTGTATATGGTAGAATTACAGTAAGAATCAGACTACTGCACTATTCTACTGTACCTGGTAGAATTACAGTAGGAATCAGACTGCTGCAATATTCTACTGAATATGGTAGAATTACAGTAGGAATCAGACTACTGCACTATTCTACTGTATATGGTAGAATTACAGTAGGAATCAGACTGCTGCAATATTCTACTGTATATGGTAGAATTACAGTAAGAATCAGACTACTGCACTATTCTACTGTACCTGGTAGAATTACAGTAGGAATCAGACTACTGAACTATTCTACTGTATATGGTAGAATTACAGTAGGAATCAGACTGCTGCAATATTCTACTGTATATGGTAGAATTACAGTAGGAATCAGACTACTGCACTATTCTACTGTATATGGTAGAATTACAGTAGGAATCAGACTACTGCACTATTCTACTGTATATGGTAGAATTACAGTAGGAATCAGACTACTGCACTATTCTACTGTACCTGGTAGAATTACAGTAGGAATCAGACTGCTGCAATATTCTACTGAATATGGTAGAATTACAGTAGGAATCAGACTACTGCACTATTCTACTGTATATGGTAGAATTACAGTAGGAATCAGACTACTGCACTATTCTACTGTATATGGTAGAATTACAGTAGGAATCAGACTACTGCACTATTCTACTGTACATGGTAGAATTACAGTAGGAATCAGACTACTGCACTATTCTACTGTATATGGTAGAATTACAGTAGGAATCAGACTACTGCACTATTCTACTGTATATGGTAGAATTACAGTAGGAATCAGACTACTGCACTATTCTACTGTACATGGTAGAATTACAGTAGGAATCAGACTACTGCACTATTCTACTGTATATGGTAGAATTACAGTAGGAATCAGACTACTGCACTATTCTACTGTATATGGTAGAATTACAGTAGGAATCAGACTACTGCACTATTCTACTGTATATGGTAGAATTACAGTAGGAATCAGACTACTGCACTATTCTACTGTACATGGTAGAATTACAGTAGGAATCAGACTACTGCACTATTCTACTGTATATGGTAGAATTACAGTAGGAATCAGACTACTGCACTATTCTACTGTACATGGTAGAAGTGCCTGTTTCAGATGAAACCTCGATTGGGTTCTAATGCAGGTTAAACAAACAAAAACACACATCCGAGGCTTAGCCAAATGGGACCCACAGGTTTAGAGTGTGTTGTCAGGGGTATTAATGCTGCTGGAAGATTGAGGCTTAAAAAGGGAATGGAGGGAGGGGTGAAATGGACGGGGGGGGGGGGCATGCTGCATACTGTCAGTGTTTCAATGAGGGCCTCACTAAGAGGCATTAAATCTTCTGTAACCCTTCACTCGTACTGGATTACGGGTCGAAAATGGCAGATTTGGACACTGATAAGCGCCTACATTGAAAACGTAGTGGCTGTACAGTAACACGCTACACATGACGTCAGAGCTCTGGCTCTGCGCTTCACAGCGCTGTATGGGTTTTGACTGTACAGCCGTTATAAACTTGACCGCTGCACACCACAAGAAGTTGACCCCGATGACCCCCATCCTTCCCCTGTTGCATCCCAGATGGTACCTTGTTCCATATGTCACATGTTATTTGTCACATGCTTCGTAAACAACATATGTAGACTAACAGTGAAATACTTACATATGGGCTCTTCTCAACAATACAGCGTTAAAGATACAAACTAGAAATAGTGACACGAGGAATAAATACACAGTAAATAACAAATAACAAATTAAGAGTAAAAATAACCATAGTGCTACAGGGCGAAAGTCATTTAGGCAGGATACGTTGGCGTTCTTGGGCACGGGGACTATGGTGGTCTGCTTGAAACAAATTGGTATTACAGACCGGGTCAGGGATAGGTTGAAAATGTCAGTGTAGACACCTGCCAGCTGGTCAGCTTATGGTCTGAGTATGAGTCCTGGTAATCCATCTGGCCCTGCGGCCTTCAGAATGTTAACCTTGATGTACGTTATCCACGTCCTCGTTCAGCCACGACTCTGAGAAACGCAGGATATTACAGTTTTTCAGGTCCCGTTGATAGGATAGTCTTAAACGGATCTCATCCAGTTTGTTCTCCAGTGACGGCACGTTCGACAATAGAACAGAGGGCAATAGCGGTGTATTTGGTTGCCGACGTAGTCTCGTCAGGATGTTACCTCGTCTGCCTCTCTTTCGCAGCCGTTTCCTCTTTTTCGAGTCCCCGAGATCAGGGCCTGGTCCGGAGTAAGCAGAACGGAGTTCCTGACTCGTTGACGTAGACATCTTCCTCCAAATCGAGATTAGTGATCGCTGTTCTGATATCCAGAAGCTGTTTTTTTTTTTTTTGCTCAGGAAATTATGGCGCTGTCACGGACGTGAGGAGACCAAGGTGCAGCGTGGTACATTTTCCTTTTTATTTAAAATGTCGCCGAACAAAACAACAAACGAAAGAAACAACCGTGAAGCTTACAGGGCTTTAGTGCCACAAACAAAGTTAACTACCCACCGCTGAAAGGAGGGAAAAAGGGCTACCTAAGTATGGTTCCCAATCAGAGACAACGATAGACAGCTGTCCCTGATTGAGAACCATACCCGGCCAACAAAGAAATAGAAAAAACTAGAATGCCCACCCAAATCACACCCTGACCTCACCAAAAAGAGACATAAAAAAGGCTCTCTAAGGTCAGGGCGTGACCGACACAGACATTTTGTAGCAAAACAGTTAAGAACAGCGTAAATTAAGAACAGCAGTATTTGGCCATGAACCCTTAAGATGTCTGCTATCCACAGCAGACATCTTACCTCTGTCTTCACCATCCATATAGTTGGTTCTATTCACTACTCCTAAAACGGGTTATAACACATATATTTGTCATATCGACATTCTAAATTCTAGCAACACCAATGTGTTAAATACACTTATCGAGGAAAAGTGAAGGATGTTTCCCAACAGGACTTTCACAATGGCAGAGTAGAATTGAAAGTTCCCATGACTCCTCAATGAAATCATGGTGGTTCTAGTGTTGACCATCACCTGAATGACCTCTCACCTTGAGGTGATCTTGGAGGTCAGTCCGATTTTATGATTTTAGTACAGAGCCGAGAGGTCACCACAGATTCTCCCTACAGTAGCCCTGGGTAGGCAAGACAAAATTATTTTCATGATTTCACTAATATCAATAAATCATAGCACCTTTCTGGGCTCATTCAGGAGTTTTTACTTAATTAAATAGATCCATGTTAAAAAATGATGTTAAAATAATAATTTATATTCCTATAACATAAGTTCATCTTTCCCTCGATCCTGACTAGTCTCCCAGTCCCTGCCACTGAACAACCTGCCCCCACAGCATGATGCTGCCACCACCATGCTTCACCGTAGAGATGGTGCCATTTTTCCTCCAGACGTGACTCTTGGCATTCAGGCCAAAGAGTTCAGTCTTGGTTTCATCAGACCAGATAATTTTCTTTCTCATTGTCTGAATCCTTTAGGTGCCTTTTGGCAAACTCCAAGCAGGCTGTCATGTGCCTTTTACTGAAGAGTGGCTTCCATTTGGTCATTCTACCATAAAGGCTTGATTGGTAGAGTGCTGCAGAGGAACTCTGGAGCTCTGTCAGAGTGACCATCGGGTTCTTGGTCACCTCCCTGACCAAGGCCCTTCTCCCCTGATTGCTCAGTTTGGCCAGGCGGCCAGCTCTAGGAAGAGTCTTGGTGGTTCCAAACTTCTTCCATTTAAGAATGATGGAGGCCACTGTGTTCTGGGGACCTTCAATGCTGCAGAAATGTTTTGGTACCCTACCCCAGATCTGTGCCTCGACACAATCCTGTCTCTGAGCTCTATGGACAATTCCATCGACCTCATGGCTTGGTTTCTGCTCTGACATGCACTGTCAACTGTGGTACCTTATATAGACAGGTGTGCGCCTTTCCAAATCATGTCCAATCAATTTAATTTACCACAGATGGACTCCAATCAAGTTCAATCATGATTTAGGAGGGAGGAGAAGGTGGAAAAGAGTTTCCTATGGTTTAAAGGCAGAACACTTCACAAACCAGTTTATTGTGACTTGCAGGTCTGATGTGGCCCACGAGCCAGGATTTTCAGACCACAATCTTAAAGATACCTAGGCCAGAAGTAAAGGCTTTATGAAGTGTATAATACGTGGTTATAAAGGGTTTACTTTATGTGGTTATAAAGGGTTTACTTTTAATTGAAACATATTGTCAGTCATTGTCATGATGAAGACTTCAGGACTATTATTTATTGAATGCAACAACCATGTCTCTGTCACTAACAAACACAGTTATGGGTGGGTATCTCTCACATTCACTTGAAAGGCATCCTGGGAAATATGCAAATAAGGCTTTACAACCTACAATGCAAACCCCACCCTCCCCATATACTCTAACACTACATGTGTAACAGTTAAGGGCCAACGCCCATAGGGGTGCTAGTTGGTCAACACTTTGAAAAGTGTTTGTTTATTTCGGTGGGTTATTGATTTCTAAGAAAGTGTTACATTTAACACTGTGAGTGTTAAAATTCTGACCATAATTTTCTGTGTAAATTGTAATGACATATAGATACTACATGCTGCTGCTCTGAGCTATAATGAAGGAAGCGAACAAGCAGAGACTTGATGAGCGTCTCAAATGGCACCCTATTCCCTATATAGAGTGCGCTACTTTTTACAGGGCCCTATGAGCAATTGTGATGTCTTAAGGTTTCTTTACTCAGACATTGTGTAGGTCTAAATCAAGTATATATATATATATTAACGGAATACTTTCAAAGTATAACATTTTGCTGTTGTTCCAAGTTAAGATTATTCCCCGTACGAGTACGTGACATTAGCCGATAGGATAGTATGTGACGTGAGCCGATAGGATAGCACGTGACGTTAGCCGATAGGATAGCACGTGACGTTAGCCGATAGGATAGCACGTGACGTTAGCCGATAGGATAGCTCGTGACGTTAGCCGATAGGATAGCTCGTGACGTTAGCCGATAGGATAGCTCGTGACGTTAGCCGATAGGATAGCCCGTGACGTTAGCCGATAGGATAGCCCGTGACGTTAGCCGATAGGATAGCCCGTGACGTTAGCCGATAGGATAGCCCGTGACGTTAGCCGATAGGATAGCTGCGTTTTGGGGGAGGAAGGATTGCAGGAATGTCAGGAAGGTGTTCTTGGTGTTTACTCATATCTCTACTGTCTGTCTGGTCCTTTTGAGCTCAGTTGATAGAGCATGGCACGTGTAACGCCAGGTTAGTTAGTGGGTTCGATTCCCGCGACCACTCATACGTAAAATATATGCATGCATGACTAATTCGCTTTTGCTTTGGATAAAAGTGACAGCTAAATGAAATGTATGATATTATTTTATCTGTCTTTATCTATCTTTCTATCGATCAGATAGTCTTTCCGTACTGCGTGATGGAGAGGAGAACAGAGGAGATGGATGTTGAAACAGAAAATAGTTTTTGTCTAAACCCCCCCCCAGGCCGGGATTTCTTCCTTATATGGGAGAGAGGAGACAGCCATCTCAGATCGTGTTCCTACATAGTGGGAATTCCTTTGGGCAACATCCCATATGGCACCCTATTCCCTATATAGTGCACTACTTTTCAACCAGGGCTCATTGGGCTCTGGTAGGGTACCAGTTGGGACTCAGCCCCTTTAACCACGGAGGGAGGAAATGGAGCCCCGCTAAACGTATAATCGTCCGGGGTGGAAGAATAATTCACCCAAACACTTTGACAGTGAAATGGAAGTGTGATGGGTTGAGAAACACGTGTTTCCTTCATCTCATTTCACCTGAAGACAATCTGTCATCTTAATATCTGTTGGAAAGGAATGTTTTTGTCCGGTTCTTTTTTTATTTGTTGGCAAGAAATAGATTTCCAGTGTTTGTCTGTGTGGGTTGCCCTCGAGGACCGTTGATGTTAGTGATAAATGTAACATTCACAGCAGACTGGCTGAGGGGGAGGGATCTGTGGGGAACTGGGGAGGAGGAGGACAGGCCAACTTCAGAGGAGGAGGAGGACAGGCCCACTTCAGAGGAGGAGGAGGACAGGCCCACTTCAGAGGAGGAGGAGGACAGGCCCACTTCAGAGGAGGAGGAGGACAGGCCCACTTCAGAGGAGGAGGAGGACAGGCCCACTTCAGAGGAGGAGGAGGACAGGCCCACTTCAGAGGAGGAGGAGGACAGGCCCACTTCAGAGGAGGAGGAGGACAGGCCCACTTCAGAGGAGGAGGAGGACAGGCCCACTTCAGAGGAGGAGGAGGACAGGCCCACTTCGGAGGAGGAGGACAGGCCCACTTCAGAGGAGGAGGAGGAGGACAGGCCCACTTCAGAGACATGTTGTGGACAATGCGCAATTACCGTTACAAATTTACATGGGTTTTTGACCCAAGTCATCTCCCCTCCCCTCCCTTCTCCTCCCCTCCCTTCTCCTCCCCTCCCTTCCCTCTCCTCCCCTCCCCTCCCCTCTCCTCTCTTCCTCTAAGGATGTTAGAGGTACACAAACACTGGGCTATAACAACTCTACCACATCCCTGTTAATACAAACTATTGAATGCCTCAATCTAAGCCAAAGCATGGTTCCACTCTTCATCTTTTAAGAAATTACGTTTGAACTAAATTATGTTAGCCAAGTTTCCATGGTGATGCTAGTGACCTGGTTTCAACCTAAAACATATTTCAGTGAGTTGTGAATGGAGGCTAGATCCTACTGCTTCCCTAGCATTGTCTTGACTGACTCCTCACCTCACAGTGCTCAGAAGAGAAGGCTATCTGGCAGACGTTTCTCAATACATTATTTAAGGTTTTTCTCCATGAAGAGGAACTGGGGAATGTCAATGGGACTTCAACCATTCACTACAAGCAGAGAGCGAGAGAGGCTTGTCTAACCCAGTTACTAACTGATATGACAAACATTTCTTGGAAATACCATGTTGTCACGAGAAAAGACTGTAGGCTATAGGATCTACTGTATCACGGTGATGGTCTGGGACGATATCACGGTGATGGTCTGGGACGATTTGACAGTGATGGTCTGGGACGATTTGACGGTGATGGTCTGGGACGATTTCACAGTGATGGTCTGGGACGATTTCACAGTGATGGTCTGGGACGATTTGACAGTGATGGTCTGGGACGATTTGACAGTGATGGTCTGGGACGATTTGACAGTGATGGTCTGGGACGATTTGACGGTGATGGTCTGGGACGATTTGACGGTGATGGTCTGGGACGATTTGACAGTGATGGTCTTGGACGATTTGACGGTGATGGTCTGGGACGATTTGACGGTGATGGTCTGGGACGATTTGACGGTGATGGTCTGGGACGATTTCACGGTGATGGTCTGGGACGATTGCACAGTGATGGTCTGCGACGATTGCACAGTGATGGTCTGGGACGATTGCACAGTGATGGTCTGGGACGATTTGACAGTGATGGTCTGGGACGATTTGACAGTGATGGTCTGGGACGATTTGACAGTGATGGTCTGGGACGATTTGACAGTGATGGTCTGGGACGATTTGACAGTGATGGTCTGGGACGATTTGACAGTGATGGTCTGGGACGATTTGACGGTGATGGTCTGGGACGATTTGACGGTGATGGTCTGGGACGATTTCACGGTGATGGTCTGGGACGATTTCACGGTGATGGTCTGGGACGATTTCACGGTGATGGTCTGGGACGATTTCACGGTGATGGTCTGGGACGATTTCACGGTGATGGTCTGGGACGATTTCACGGTGATGGTCTGGGACGATTTGACGGTGATGGTCTGGGACGATTTGACGGTGATGGTCTGGGACGATTTGACGGTGATGGTCTGGGACGATTTGACGGTGATGGTCTGGGATGATTTCATGGTGATGGTCTGGGATGATTTATTTGTTGATGTAAGGTCAACATGGTGGTTTAATGCTTCACAATCCCCATGAACCCTAAACAGTATGTCCCTTAACAGAAGATTTTATCCAACGCGACTTACCTGTACCGTGACTGCATAGGTATGTGCATGTGATCCCCATGAGGATTGAACCCACAACCTTGCCATTTCTATCTCTATGCTCATGGTGTTTAACCAACTGAGTCTCACAGGACCTCTTGGTGTCCCTCTGAGTTTAACCAACTGAGTCTCACAGGATCTTGGTGTCCCTCGGAGTTTAACCAACTGAGTCTCACAGGACCTCTTGGTGTCCCTCTGAGTTTAACCAACTGAGTCTCACAGGATCTTGGTGTCCCTCGGAGTTTAACCAACTGAGTCTCACAGGACCTCTTGGTGTCCCTCGGAGTTTAACCAACTGAGTCTCACAGGACCTCTTGGTGTCCCTCGGAGTTTAACCAACTGAGTCTCACAGGACCTCTTGGTGTCCCTCGGAGTTTAACCAACTGAGTCTCACAGGACCTCTTGGTGTCCCTCGGAGTTTAACCAACTGAGTCTCACAGGACCTCTTGGTGTCCCTCGGAGTTTAACCAACTGAGTCTCACAGGACCTCTTGGTGTCCCTCGGAGTTTAACCAACTGAGACTCACAGGATCATGGTGTTCCTCGGAGTTTAACCAACTGAGTCTCACAGGACCTCTTGGTGTCCCTCTGAGTTTAACCAACTGAGACTCACAGGATCATGGTGTCCCTCTGAGTTTAACCAACTGAGACTCACAGGACCTCTTGGTGTTCCTCTGAGTTTAACCAACTGAGACTCACAGGATCATGGTGTTCCTCGGAGTTTAACCAACTGAGTCTCACAGGACCTCTTGGTGTCCCTCTGAGTTTAACCAACTGAGACTCACAGGATCATGGTGTTCCTCTGAGTTTAACCAACTGAGACTCACAGGATCATGGTGTTCCTCGGAGTTTAACCAACTGAGTCTCACAGGATCTTGGTGTCCCTCGGAGTTTAACCAACTGAGTCTCACAGGACCTCTTGGTGTCCCTCGGAGTTTAACCAACTGAGTCTCACAGGACCTCTTGGTGTCCCTCTGAGTTTAACCAACTGAGACTCACAGGATCATGGTGTCCCTCTGAGTTTAACCAACTGAGTCTCACAGGACCTCTTGGTGTCCCTCTGAGTTTAACCAACTGAGTCTCACAGGACCTCTTGGTGTCCCTCTGAGTTTAACCAACTGAGACTCACAGGACCTCTTGGTGTCCCTCTGAGTTTAACCAACTGAGACTCACAGGATCATGGTGTCCCTCTGAGTTTAACCAACTGAGTCTCACAGGACCTCTTGGTGTCCCTCGGAGTTTAACCAACTGAGTCTCACAGGACCTCTTGGTGTCCCTCGGAGTTTAACCAACTGAGTCTCACAGGACCTCTTGGTGTCCCTCTGAGTTTAACCAACTGAGTCTCACAGGACCTCTTGGTGTCCCTCTGAGTTTAACCAACTGAGTCTCACAGGACCTCTTGGTGTCCCTCGGAGTTTAACCAACTGAGACTCACAGGATCATGGTGTTCCTCGGAGTTTAACCAACTGAGTCTCACAGGACCTCTTGGTGTCCCTCGGAGTTTAACCAACTGAGACTCACAGGATCATGGTGTCCCTCTGAGTTTAACCAACTGAGTCTCACAGGACCTCTTGGTGTCCCTCTGAGTTTAACCAACTGAGACTCACAGGATCATGGTGTCCCTCTGAGTTTAACCAACTGAGACTCACAGGACCTCTTGGTGTTCCTCTGAGTTTAACCAACTGAGACTCACAGGATCATGGTGTTCCTCGGAGTTTAACCAACTGAGTCTCACAGGACCTCTTGGTGTCCCTCTGAGTTTAACCAACTGAGTCTCACAGGACCTCTTGGTGTCCCTCGGAGTTTAACCAACTGAGTCTCACAGGACCTCTTGGTGTCCCTCGGAGTTTAACCAACTGAGTCTCACAGGACCTCTTGGTGTTCCTCTGAGTTTAACCAACTGATTCTCACAGGACCTCTTGGTGTCCCTCGGAGTTTAACCAACTGAGTCTCACAGGACCTTTATGTCTTCCTGAACTGAGGTTGTGTTCTCTTGTCCTTGGTTCTGCTCTGGCCCTGCCCTGGGTTCTGCAGTTTTCTGCTTGGTACGTTATAAATACACTATGAAACCCTGGCAGAGAGAGTAAAGGCCCTGCCCTGGTAGAAGCTGCTGCCCTTGGGGCATAACCGTTTCAGACCCATTTGTACCTAGTTTAGAAAAGGTTACCCTAACAAGTGCATTTTAATTCACCTGAAACATGCATTTCACTTTGCTCTTAGGGACCGATATGCTTTAAAAAAAGACTTCTCTGCTTGGTACGTTATAAATACACTATGAAGCCCTGGCAGAGAGAGTAAAGGCCAAGGTGATTTGAGGGATATGTATTTTTCATGGTCTTCGTTGTACCTTTATAGCCTGTAAACACTCAGAGACCATCAACCTGCCTGCTGCTTGTCTGCTGAAGAGCACTTAAAGAGTACAGTGTCAGTCTGTCTGTCCACAGAGAGAATGGACCCACTAGTTTAATATAACTAGTCCTCATCTAAACCAGAGAGAATGGACCCACTAGTTTAATATAACTAGTCCTCATCTAAACCAGAGAGAATGGACCCACTAGTTTAATATAACTAGTCCTCATCTAAACCAGAGAGAATGGACCCACTAGTTTAATATAACTAGTCCTCATCTAAACCAGAGAGAATGGACCCACTAGTTTAATATAACTAGTCCTCATCTTAACCAGAGAGAATGGACCCACTAGTTTAATATAACTAGTCCTCATCTTAACCAGAGAGAATGGAGCCACTAGTTTAATATAACTAGTCCTCATCTTAACCAGAGAGAATGGACCCACTAGTTTAATATAACTAGTCCTCATCTTAACCAGAGAGAATGGACCCACTAGTTTAATATAACTAGTTCTCATCTTAACCAGAGAGAATGGACCCACTAGTTTAATATAACTAGTCCTCATCCAAACCAGAGAGAATGGACCCACTAGTTTAATATAGCTAGTCCTCATCTAAACCAGAGAGAATGGACCCACTAGTTTAATATAACTAGTCCTCATCTTAACCAGAGAGAATGGACCCACTAGTTTAATATGACTAGTCCTCATCTTAACCAGAGAGAATGGACCCACTAGTTTAATATAACTAGTCCTCATCTAAACCAGAGAGAATGGACCCACTAGTTTAATATAACTAGTCCTCATCTAAACCAGAGAGAATGGACCCACTAGTTTAATATAACTAGTCCTCATCTAAACCAGAGAGAATGGACCCACTAGTTTAATATAACTAGTCCTCATCTAAACCAGAGAGAATGGACCCACTAGTTTAATATAACTAGTCCTCATCTAAACCAGAGAGAATGGACCCACTAGTTTAATATAACTAGTCCTCATCTAAACCAGAGAGAATGGACCCACTAGTTTAATATAACTAGTCCTCATCTAAACCAGAGAGAATGGACCCACTAGTTTAATATGACTAGTCCTCATCTAAACCAGAGAGAATGGACCCACTAGTTTAATATAACTAGTCCTCATCTAAACCAGAGAGAATGGACCCACTAGTTTAATATAACTAGTCATCATCTAAACCAGAGAGAATGGACCCACTAGTTTAATATAACTAGTCCTCATCTAAACCAGAGAGAATGGACCCACTAGTTTAATATAACTAGTCCTCATCTAAACCAGAGAGAATGGACCCACTAGTTTAATATAACTAGTCATCATCTAAACCAGAGAGAATGGACCCACTAGTTTAATATAACTAGTCCTCATCTAAACCAGAGAGAATGGACCCACTAGTTTAATATAACTAGTCCTCATCCAAACCAGAGAGAATGGACCCACTAGTTTAATATAGCTAGTCCTCATCTAAACCAGAGAGAATGGACCCACTAGTTTAATATAACTAGTCCTCATCTTAACCAGAGAGAATGGACCCACTAGTTTAATATGACTAGTCCTCATCTTAACCAGAGAGAATGGACCCACTAGTTTAATATAACTAGTCCTCATCTAAACCAGAGAGAATGGACCCACTAGTTTAATATAACTAGTCCTCATCTAAACCAGAGAGAATGGACCCACTAGTTTAATATAACTAGTCCTCATCTAAACCAGAGAGAATGGACCCACTAGTTTAACATAACTAGTCCTCATCTAAACCAGAGAGAATGGACCCACTAGTTTAATATAACTAGTCCTCATCTAAACCAGAGAGAATGGACCCACTAGTTTAATATAACTAGTCCTCATCTAAACCAGAGAGAATGGACCCACTAGTTTAATATAACTAGTCCTCATCTAAACCAGAGAGAATGGACCCACTAGTTTAATATGACTAGTCCTCATCTAAACCAGAGAGAATGGACCCACTAGTTTAATATGACTAGTCCTCATCTAAACCAGAGAGAATGGACCCACTAGTTTAATATGACTAGTCCTCATCTAAACCAGAGAGAATGGACCCACTAGTTTAATATAACTAGTCCTCATCTAAACCAGAGAGAATGGACCCACTAGTTTAATATAACTAGTCCTCATCTAAACCAGAGAGAATGGACCCACTAGTTTAATATAACTAGTCCTCATCTAAACCAGAGAGAATGGACCCACTAGTTTAATATAACTAGTCCTCATCTAAACCAGAGAGAATGGACCCACTAGTTTAATATAACTAGTCCTCATCTAAACCAGAGAGAATGGACCCACTAGTTTAATATAACTAGTCCTCATCTAAACCAGAGAGAATGGACCCACTAGTTTAATATAACTAGTCCTCATCTAAACCAGAGAGAATGGACCCACTAGTTTAATATAACTAGTCCTCATCTAAAACAGAGAGAATGGACCCACTAGTTTAATATAACTAGTCCTCATCTAAACCAGAGAGAATGGACCCACTAGTTTAATATAACTAGTCCTCATCTAAACCAGAGAGAATGGACCCACTAGTTTAATATAACTAGTCCTCATCTAAACCAGAGAGAATGGACCCACTAGTTTAATATGACTAGTCCTCATCTTAACCAGAGAGAATGGACCCACTAGTTTAATATAACTAGTCCTCATCTAAACCAGAGAGAATGGACCCACTAGTTTAGTACAGTAACTATTTAAACTATTTTCCTCCTTTCTTATTTTCTCTATTTTTGCATATTTCTGACACTGAATGTTGTCAGATTTTCAACCAAAACGTAATATTAGATAAAGGGAACCTGCGTTTACAAAAATTGTAATAATGGATACTTATTTCATTTAATTAACAAAGTTATGCAACAGCCAATTCCCCTGTGTGAAAATGTATTTTCCCCCTTACTGGTTGCACCACCTTTAGCTGCAATGACTCCAACCAACCACTTCCTGTAGTTGTTGATCAGTCCACCTTTAGCTGCAATGACTCCAACCAACCACTTCCTGTAGTTGTTGATCAGTCCACCTTTAGCTGCAATGACTCCAACCAACCACTTCCTGTAGTTGTTGATCAGTCCACCTTTAGCTGCAATGACTCCAACCAAACACTTCCTGTAGTTGTTGATCAGTCCACCTTTAGCTGCAATGACTCCAACCAAACACTTCCTGTAGTTGTTGATCAGTCCACCTTTAGCTGCAATGACTCCAACCAAACACTTCCTGTAGTTGTTGATCAGTCCACCTTTAGCTGCAATGACTCCAACCTACCACTTCCTGTAGTTGTTGATCCGTCTCTCACATCGCTGTGGAGGAATGTTTGTTCCACTCTTGCATGCAGAACTGCTTTAACTCAGCGATACTTGTGGGGGTTTTTCCTGCCACATCTCATTTGGGATTAGGTCTGGACTTTGACTAGGCCATTACGAAACTTGAAATGTTTAGCTTTTTAGCCGTTTTCATGTAGAGTTGATTGTGTGTTTCGGGATCATTGTCTTGCTGCAGGACCCAGCTGCTCCTCAGCTCACAGACGGACGGCCTGATATATTCTCCTGTAGAATTCTCTCATACAGAGCAGAATTTATGATTCCATTTATCAATGAAAAGTGGTTCTGAGGCAGAAAACCATCCCACTACCACCACCATGGACGACATGGGTCCCATTTACGCCTGGCGAAAAACCAAACACTGCATTCTCTACAGTGAGAACATCATACCAGCGGTCAAACAGCGATGTGAGATACTGATCAACAACTACAGGAAGTGGTTGGTTGGAGTCATTGCAGCTAAAGGTGGAACAACCAGTTATTGAGTGTAAGGGGGCAGATATGTGTTTTTTACAGTACTTTATGTCGTCATAGATCCTATAGAAATAGATCCACATCAGCAACATGTATTGAACCGTAGTTTAACTAGTCAGGCTGCGGCAAGGTAGCCCAGTGGTTAGAGTGTAGAGGCGGCAGGGTAGCCCAGTGGTTAGAGTGTAGAGGCGGCAAGGTAGCCCAGTGGTTAGAGTGTAGAGGCGGCAGGGTAGCCCAGTGGTTAGAGTGTAGAGGCGGCAGGGTAGCCCAGTGGTTAGAGTGTAGAGGCGGCAGGGTAGCCCAGTGGGTAGAGTGTAGAGGCGGCAGGGTAGCCCAGTGGTTAGAGTGTAGAGGCGGCAGGGTAGCCCAGTGGTTAGAGTGTAGAGGCGGCAAGGTAGCCCAGTGGTTAGAGTGTAGAGGCGGCAGGGTAGCCCAGTGGTTAGAGTGTAGAGGCGGCAGGGTAGCCCAGTGGTTAGAGTGTAGAGGCGGCAAGGTAGCCCAGTGGTTAGAGTGTAGAGGCGGCAGGGTAGCCCAGTGGTTAGAGTGTAGAGGCGGCAGGGTAGCCCAGTGGTTAGAGTGTAGAGGCGGCAGGGTAGCCCAGTGGTTAGAGTGTAGAGGCGGCAGGGTAGCCCAGTGGTTAGAGTGTAGAGGCGGCAAGGTAGCCCAGTGGTTAGAGTGTAGAGGCGGCAAGGTAGCCCAGTGGTTAGAGTGTAGAGGCGGCAAGGTAGCCCAGTGGTTAGAGTGTAGAGGCGGCAAGGTAGCCCAGTGGTTAGAGTGTAGAGGCGGCAAGGTAGCCCAGTGGTTAGAGTGTAGAGGCGGCAGGTAGCCCAGTGGTTAGAGTGTAGAGGCGGCAAGGTAGCCCAGTGGTTAGAGTGTAGAGGCGGCAGGTAGCCCAGTGGTTAGAGTGTAGAGGCGGCAGGTAGCCCAGTGGTTAGAGTGTAGAGGCGGCAAGGTAGCCCAGTGGTTAGAGTGTAGAGGCGGCAGGTAGCCCAGTGGTTAGAGTGTAGAGGCGGCAGGTAGCCCAGTGGTTAGAGTGTAGGGGCGGCAAGGTAGCCCAGTGGTTAGAGTGTAGAGGCGGCAGGGTAGCCCAGTGGTTAGAGTGTAGAGGCGGCAGGGTAGCCCAGTGGTTAGAGTGTAGAGGCGGCAGGGTAGCCCAGTGGTTAGAGTGTAGAGGCGGCAGGGTAGCCCAGTGGTTAGAGTGTAGAGGCGGCAGGGTAGCCCAGTGGTTAGAGTGTAGAGGCGGCAGGGTAGCCTAGTGGTTAGAGTGTAGAGGCGGCAGGGTAGCCTAGTGGTTAGAGTGTAGAGG
This sequence comes from Salvelinus alpinus, assembly GCF_045679555.1. Lineage (NCBI taxonomy): Eukaryota > Metazoa > Chordata > Actinopteri > Salmoniformes > Salmonidae > Salvelinus > Salvelinus alpinus. Next base: position 53,142,852 of record NC_092101.1, read on the forward strand.
CGGCAGGGTAGCCTAGTGGTTAGAGTGTAGAGGCGGCAGGGTAGCCTAGTGGTTAGAGCGTTGGACTAGTAACCGAGAGGTTGCAAGATCGAATCCCCCGAGCTGACAAGGTAAAAATATGCAAGGCAATTAATTCACTTGTTCCTAGGCCGTCATTGAAAATAAGAATTTGTTCTTAAGTGACTTATAAATAAAGATTTTAAAAAATGAAGTCAGTTAAGAACAAATTCTTATTTACAATGACGGTCTACCACGGTCAAAACCCTGACCCGGATGACTCTGGGCTAATTGTGGGACTCCCAATCACGGACGATCCAGGGTGTCTGTAGTGATGCCTCTAGCACTAAGATGCAGTGCCTTAAACCACTGAGCCACTCAGGAGCCCCTAACCAGAGAGGTCGGGAGGATCCCCAACCTTTACCTCTGTTCCCCACTCAGGGGCCCCTAACCAGAGAGGTCAGGAGGATCCCCAACCTTTACCTCTGTTCCCCAGTCAGGGGCCCCTAACCAGAGAGGTCAGGAGGATCCCCAACCTTTACCTCTGTTCCCCAGTCAGGGGCCCCTAACCAGAGAGGTCAGGAGGATCCCCAACCTTTACCTCTGTTCCCCAGTCAGGGGCCCCTAACCAGAGAGGTCAGGAGGATCCCCAACCTTTACCTCTGTTCCCCAGTCAGGGGCCCCTAACCAGAGAGGTCAGGAGGATCCCCAACCTTTACCTCTGTTCCCCAGTCAGGGGCCCCTAACCAGAGAGGTCAGGAGGAACCCCAGCAGGCCTCTCTCTCTTTACTCCACCTCTGTTTGTGACATCCTATTATTTTCTTTGCTGCATCTGTTTTCTGCTCTAGGTATCTGTCTGTATATAGTTTTCAACTGTTGATCTGGTGGCCATTTTCTCAGGATTTTTCTTAACTTGTTAAAAAAAAACTAAAAAAAAGAATAAAATTGTCAGTGGAAGTCAGTCCCTTTCTACTCCAAAGCATAAAGACCTTTTTCAACGACTAAATTACATTTTCTTTGACAGATTAGGCCTCTTTGAAATTGTGTTAATGGCCTAATGTACTTGAATTGTCTGATCATTTCAGTTTGATTAGAACTGGGTCCCATATCCGGGTGTTAAATGGTCTAGATAATACTATTTGTCTCCTTGCTCTTATTTTAAAAAGGACTGCTGGGCTTAAAAAATGGTTTAACCTACATTATCTTAATGGTTTTGGAATTACATTTAAATTGCAGCCATTTATTTGAATATGAAGAAATGTCTTTGTTTATATAGAGGATTCGTGTTCTTGCTAGGGAGTCTCCTAATAGTGTCTTTTAGTAAAGTGGGGGTATTTTTTTTCCAGTTGCTCAGCCTAGTTCACCCTGTAGGTCACACTGTAGGTCACACTGTAGGTCACACACTGTAGGTCACACTGTAGTTCACACACTGTAGTTCACACTGTAGTTCACACTGTAGTTCACCCTGTAGGTCACCCTGTAGGTCACACACTGTAGGTCACACACTGTAGGTCACACACTGTAGTTCACACTGTAGTTCACACTGTAGTTCACACTGTAGGTCACACTGTAGGTCACACACTGTAGGTCACACTGTAGGTCACACTGTAGGTCACACACTGTAGGTCACACACTGTAGGTCACATTGTAGTTCACACACTGTAGTTCACACACTGTAGGTCACACTGTAGGTCACACACTGTAGTTCACACTAGGTCACACACTGTAGGTCACACTGTAGGTCACACTGTAGGTCACACACTGTAGGTCACACTGTAGGTCACACTGTAGGTCACACACTGTAGTTCACACACTGTAGGTCACACACTGTAGTTCACACTGTAGGTCACACTGTAGTTCACACACTGTAGGTCACATTGTAGGTCACACTGTAGTTCACACACTGTAGGTCACACTGTAGGTCACACACTGTAGTTCACACTAGGTCACACACTGTAGGTCACACTGTAGGTCACACTGTAGGTCACACACTGTAGGTCACATTGTAGGTCACACACTGTAGTTCACACACTGTAGGTCACACATTGTAGTTCACACACTGTAGGTCACACTGTAGGTCACACTGTAGGTCACACACTGTAGGTCACATTGTAGGTCACACTGTAGTTCACACACTGTAGGTCACACTGTAGGTCACACACTGTAGTTCACACTAGGTCACACACTGTAGGTCACACTTTAGGTCACACTGTAGGTCACACTGTAGGTCACACTGTAGGTCACACACTGTAGGTCACACTGTAGGTCACACTGTAGGTCACACACTGTAGTTCACACACTGTAGGTCACACACTGTAGTTCACACACTGTAGGTCACATTGTAGGTCACACTGTAGTTCACACACTGTAGGTCACACTGTAGGTCACACACTGTAGTTCACACTAGGTCACACACTGTAGGTCACACTGTATGTCACACTGTATCTACATGGGAAAGAAATCGCCCGGTACTGTAGAATGTTATTTTTTATAATTATAACGATTATTGGAATGGTTACATAAGTGAGTCGTCGAGCTGAAGTCGTAGCGAGGAATTCATCCTCGGCTATGGATTTCTGCCCCGTGGCTTAAGGCCATGAGAATATTACTGGAGACTTTAATCTATTAGGCTAGTCATACTGCTCCTACTGCCTTCCTCCGTGTCGCAAATGGCACCCTATTCCCTATGGTTCTCTGGTCTAAAGTAGTGCACTGTGTAGGGAGTATAGGGCGCCGTATTGGGACACAGCCGTGGAGACTTGGCCGTGACTCTGGGTCCTCCCCCGCTGGCTAGAAGTGTTTAAGCCGTAGCCGTTTCACCAGCAGACAGTTTGATACGTGACATTTACAAAATACGCTTATTTTCTCTTCTGATGGCTGCTGGGAAAATATCATTTTGTAGGGGAAGGTGTCATGGATGGTTTCTACCCCCCCCCCCCCCCCCTCCCTCACATCAGTTGCCCTGAGAACGTGATGCTCCACCCATCACTGCAGTGGTCGTGATGAGTGAAGTTTTTTTTTTTGTTGTCGTTTTTGGAATAGGTTCTCGATTGGAGTATTGTTGCGTTGGTAGTCTCCTATTTTACTATGCTGTTTTGTTATTACACACAGGCCTACATAGCCAATCAAATCATAATGATGAACTGATAGTTGAATGGAACCACCACTACATAAATGTAGACTTTAATAACATTTGAATCCTTTGACAGTTTTCAAAATGGCCACACTGAAGACATATTATCAGATAAATATGTACATGAAGTTATTATTTGTATGAGCAGTAAAATAGTTAGAGATTATACATGTATATACATGTGCTTACATTATATATGTAAGAAGGATTCATTGCTCATCATATCATTAAGCAGTAAAGCACGAGGAGGTGTGGTATATGGCCATATACCACAAACCCCCGAGGTGCCTTACTGCTGTTATAAACTGGTTACCAACGTCATTAGAAGAATGCTTTAGTATGCTGCTTGATGATGAAGTTCAGAGTTAGTGTGTGTGTGTGTGCAGAAACATAAAGAAGAAACATAAAGTATAGTAGTGTACCCCACAACGCTCCTGCTCCCTGTAGTGTACCCCACAACACTCCTGCTCCCTGTAGTGTACCCCACAACGCTCCTGCTCCCTGTAGTGTACCCCACAACGCTCCTGCTCCCTGTAGTGTACCCCACAACACTCCTGCTCCCTGTAGTGTACCCCACAACGCTCCTGCTCCGTGTAGTGTACCCCACAACACTCCTGCTCCCTGTAGTGCACCCCACAACACTCCTGCTCCCTGTAGTGTACCCCACAACAGTCCTGCTCCCTGTAGTGTCCCCCACAACGCTCCTGCTCCCTGTAGTGTCCCCCACAAAGCTCCTGCTCCGTGTAGTGTCCCCCACAAAGCTCCTGCTCCGTGTAGTGTACCCCACAACGTTCCTGCTCCCTGTAGTGTACCCCACCACGCTCCTGCTCACAATAGTGTACCCCACAACGCTCCTGCTCCCTGTAGTGTACCCCACAACGCTCCTGCTCCCTGTAGTGTACCCCACAACGCTCCTGCTCCCTGTAGTGTACCCCACAACGCTCCTGCTCCCTGTAGTGTACCCCACAACGCTCCTGCTCCCTGTAGTGTACCCCTTAACGCTCCTGCTCCCTGTAGTGTACCCCACAACGCTCCTGCTCCCTGTAGTGTACCCCACAACGCTCCGGCTCCCTATAGTGTACCCCACAACGCTCCTGCTCCCCGTAGTGTACCCCTTAACGCTCCTGCTCCCTGTAGTGTACCCCACATCGCTCCGGCTCCCTATAGTGTACCCCACAACGCTCCTGCTCCCCGTAGTGCACCCCACAACAGTCCTGCTCCCTGTAGTGTACCCCACAAAGCTCCTGCTCCGTGTAGTGTACCCCACAAAGTTCCTGCTCCCTGTAGTGTACCCCACAAAGTTCCGGCTCCCTATAGTGTACCCCACAACGCTCCTGCTCCCCGTAGTGCACCCCACAACAGTCCTGCTCCCTGTAGTGTACCCCACAACGCTCCTGCTCCCTGTAGTGCACCCCACAACACTCCTGCTCCCTGTAGTGTCCCCCACAACACTCCTACTCCCTGTAGTGTACCCCACAACACTCCTGCTCCCTGTAGTGTACCCCACAACGCTCCTGCTCCCTGTAGTGTACCCCACAACGCTCCTGCTCCCTGTAGTGCACCCCACAACACTCCTGCTCCCTGTAGTGTCCCCCACAACACTCCTGCTCCCTGTAGTGTACCCCACAATGCTCCTGCTCCCTGTAGTGTACCCCACAACGCTCCTGCTACCTGTAGTGTGACCCACAACGCTCCTGCTCCCTGTAGTGTACCCCACAACGCTCCTGCTCCCTGTAGTGTACCCCACAACGCTCCTGCTCCCTGTAGTGTACCCCACAACGCTCTTGCTCCCTGTAGTGTACCCCACAACGCTCTTGCTCCCTGTAGTGTACCCCACAACGCTCCTGCTCCCTGTAGTGTACCCCACAACACTCCTGCTCCCTGTAGTGTACCCCACAACGCTCCTGCTCCGTGTAGTGTACCCCACAACGCTCCTGCTCCCTGTAGTGTACCCCACAACACTCCTGCTCCCTGTAGTGCACCCCACAACACTCCTGCTCCCTGTAGTGTACCCCACAACAGTCCTGCTCCCTGTAGTGTCCCCCACAACGCTCCTGCTCCCTGTAGTGTCCCCCACAAAGCTCCTGCTCCCTGTAGTGTCCCCCACAAAGCTCCTGCTCCGTGTAGTGTACCCCACAACGTTCCTGCTCCCTGTAGTGTACACCACCACGCTCCTGCTCACAGTAGTGTACCCCACAACGCTCCTGCTCACTGTAGTGTACCCCACAACGCTCCTGCTCCCTGTAGTGTACCCCACAACGCTCCTGCTCCCTGTAGTGTACCCCACAACGCTCCTGCTCCCTGTAGTGTACCCCACAACGCTCCTGCTCCCTGTAGTGTACCCCACAACGCTCCTGCTCCCTGTAGTGTACCCCACAACGCTCCTGCTCCCTGTAGTGTACCCCACAACGCTCCTGCTCCCTGTAGTGTACCCCACAACGCTCCTGCTCCCTGTAGTGTACCCCACAACGCTCCGGCTCCCTATAGTGTACCCCACAACGCTCCTGCTCCCCGTAGTGTACCCCTTAACGCTCCTGCTCCCTGTAGTGTACCCCACATCGCTCCGGCTCCCCATAGTGTACCCCACAACGCTCCTGCTCCCCGTAGTGCACCCCACAACAGTCCTGCTCCCTGTAGTGTACCCCACAAAGCTCCTGCTCCGTGTAGTGTACCCCACAAAGTTCCTGCTCCGTGTAGTGTACCCCACAATGCTCCTGCTCCCTGTAGTGTACCCCACAACGCTCCTGCTCCCTGTAGTGTACCCCACAACGCTCCTGCTCCCTGTAGTGTACCCCATAACTCTCTTGCTCCCTGTAGTGTACCCCACAACACTCCTGCTCACAGTAGTGTACCCCACAACGCTCCTGCTCCGTGTAGTGTACCCCACAACGCTCCTGCTCCCTGTAGTGTACCCCACAACGCTCCTGCTCCCTGTAGTGTACCCCACAACGCTCCTGCTCCCTGTAGTGTACCCCACAAAGCTCCTGCTCCCTGTAGTGTACCCAACAACACTCCTGCTACCTGTAGTGTACCCCACCACACTCCTGCTCCCTGTAGTGTACCCCACAACGCTCCTGCTCCGTGTAGTGTACCCCACAAAGCTCCTGCTCCGTGTAGTGTACCCCACAACGCTCCCTGTAGTGTACCCCACCACGCTCCCTTTAGTGTACCCCACAACGCTCCTGCTCCCTGTAGTGTACCCCACAACGCTCCTGCTCCCTGTAGTGTACCCCACAACGCTCCCTGTAGTGTACCCCACCACGCTCCCTTTAGTGTACCCCACAACGCTCCTGCTCACAGTAGTGTACCCCACAACACTCCTGCTCCCTGTAGTGTACCCCACAACGCTCCTGCTCCCTGTAATGTACCCCACAACACTCCTGCTCCCTGTAGTGTACCCCACAACGCTCCTGCTCCCTGTAGTGTACCCCACAACGCTCCTGCTCCCTGTAGTGTACCCCACAACGCTCCCTGTAGTGTACCCCACAACGCTCCCTGTAGTGTACCCCACAACGCTCCTGCTCCCTGTAGTGTACCCCACAACGCTCCTGCTCCCTGTAGTGCACCCCACAACGCTCCTGCTCCCTGTAGTGCACCCCACAACGCTCCTGCTCCCTGTAGTGCACCCCACAACGCTCCTGCTCCCTGTAGTGTCCCTCACAAAGCTCCGTGTAGTGTACCCCACAACGTTCCTGCTCCCTGTAGTGTACCCCACAACGCTCCCTGTAGTGTACCCCACCACGCTCCTGCTCACAGTAGTGTACCCCGCAACACTCCTGCTCCCTGTAGTGTACCCCACAACACCTCTGCTCCCTGTAGTGTACCCCACAACACTCCTGCTCCCTGTAGTGTACCCCACAACACTCCTGCTCCCTGTAGTGTACCCCACAACGCTGCTCCTGCTCCCTGTAGTGTACCCCACAACACCTCTGCTCCCTGTAGTGTACCCCACAACGCTCCCGCTCCCTGTAGTGTACCCCACAACGCTCCTGCTCCCTGTAGTGTACCCCTTAACGCTCCTGCTCCCTATAGTGTACCCCACAACGCTCCTGCTCCCTGTAGTGTACCCCACAACGCTCCTGCTCCCTGTAGTGTACCCCATAACGCTCCTGCTCCCTGTAGTGTACCCCACAACGCTCCTGCTCACAGTAGTGTACCCCACAACCCTCCTTCTCCGTGTAGTGTACCCCACAACGCTCCTGCTCCCTGTAGTGTACCCCACAACGCTCCTGCTCCCTGTAGTGTACCCCACAACGCTCCTGCTCCCTGTAGTGTACCCAACAACACTCCTGCTACCTGTAGTGTACCCCACCACACTCCTGCTCCCTGTAGTGTACCCCACAACGCTCCTGCTCCGTGTAGTGTACCCCACAAAGCTCCTGCTCCGTGTAGTGTACCCCACAACGCTCCCTGTAGTGTACCCCACCACGCTCCCTTTAGTGTACCCCACAACGCTCCTGCTCCCTGTAGTGTACCCCACAACGCTCCTGCTCCCTGTAGTGTACCCCACAACGCTCCCTGTAGTGTACCCCACCACGCTCCCTGTAGTGTACCCCACAACGCTCCTGCTCACAGTAGTGTACCCCACAACACTCCTGCTCCCTGTAGTGTACCCCACAACGCTCCTGCTCCCTGTAATGTACCCCACAACACTCCTGCTCCCTGTAGTGTACCCCACAACGCTCCTGCTCCCTGTAGTGTACCCCACAACGCTCCTGCTCCCTGTAGTGTACCCCACAACGCTCCCTGTAGTGTACCCCACAACGCTCCCTGTAGTGTACCCCACAACGCTCCCTGTAGTGTACCCCACAACGCTCCTGCTCCCTGTAGTGCACCCCACAACGCTCCTGCTCCCTGTAGTGCACCCCACAACGCTCCTGCTCCCTGTAGTGCACCCCACAACGCTCCTGCTCCCTGTAGTGCACCCCACAACGCTCCTGCTCCCTGTAGTGTCCCTCACAAAGCTCCGTGTAGTGTACCCCACAACGTTCCTGCTCCCTGTAGTGTACCCCACAACGCTCCCTGTAGTGTACCCCACCACGCTCCTGCTCACAGTAGTGTACCCCACAACACTCCTGCTCCCTGTAGTGTACCCCACAACACCTCTGCTCCCTGTAGTGTACCCCACAACGCTCCTGCTCCCTGTAGTGTACCCCACAACGCTCCTGCTCCCTGTAGTGTACCCCATAACACTCCTGCTCCCTGTAGTGTACCCCACAACGCTCCTGCTCACAGTAGTGTACCCCACAACGCTCCTGCTCCGTGTAGTGTACCCCACAACGCTCCTGCTCCCTGTAGTGTACCCCACAAAGCTCCTGCTCCCTGTAGTGTACCCCACAACACTCCTGCTCCCTGTAGTGTACCCAACAACACTCCTGCTCACCTGTAGTGTACCCCACCACACTCCTGCTCCCTGTAGTGTACCCCACAACGCTCCTGCTCCGCTGTAGTGTACCCCACAACGCTCCTGCTCCCTGTAGTGTACCCCACAACGCTCCTGCTCCCTGTAGTGTACCCCACAACGCTCCTGCTCCCGTAGTGTACCCCACAACGCTCCTGCTCCCTGTAGTGTACCCCACAACACTCCTGCTCCCTGTTAGTGTACCCCACAACGCTCCTGCTCCCTGTAGTGTACCCCACAACGCTCCTGCTCCCTGTAGTGTACCCCACAACACTCCTGCTCCTTGTAGTGTACCCCACAACACCCTGCTCCCTGTAGTGTACCCCACAACGCTCCTGCTCACAGTAGTGTACCCCACAACACTCCTGCTCCCTGTAGTGTACCCCACAACGCTCCTGCTCCCTGTAATGTACCCCACAACACTCCTGCTCCCTGTAGTGTACCCCACAACACTCCTGCTCCCTGTAGTGTACCCCACAACGCTCCTGCTCCCTGTAGTGTACCCCACAACGCTCCCTGTAGTGTACCCCACAACGCTCCCTGTAGTGTACCCCACAACTCTCCTGCTCCCTGTAGTGTACCCCACAACGCTCCTGCTCCCTGTAGTGCACCCCACAACGCTCCTGCTCCCTGTAGTGCACCCCACAACGCTCCTGCTCCCTGTAGTGCACCCCACAACGCTCCTGCTCCCTGTAGTGTACCCCACAACGCTCCCTGTAGTGTACCCCACCACGCTCCTGCTCACAGTAGTGTACCCCACAACTCTCCTGCTCCCTGTAGTGTACCCCACAACACCTCTGCTCCCTGTAGTGTACCCCACCACGCTCCTGCTCCCAGTAGTGTACCCCACAACACTCCTGCTCCCTGTAGTGTACCCCACAACACCTCCTGCTCCCTGTAGTGTACCCCACAACGCTCCTGCTCCCTGTAGTGTACCCCACAACGCTCCTGCTCCCTGTAGTGTACCCCACAACACTCCTGCTCCCTGTAGTGTACCCCACAACGCTCCTGCTCCCTGTAGTGTACCCCACAACGCTCCCTGTAGTGTACCCCACAACGCTCCCTGTAGTGTACCCCACAACGCTCCTGCTCCCTGTAGTGTACCCCACAACGCTCCCTGTAGTGTACCCCACAACGCTCCTGCTCCCTGTAGTGTACCCCACAACGCTCCTGCTCCCTGTAGTGTACCCCACAACGCTCCCTGTAGTGTACCCCACAACACTCCTGCTCCCTGTAGTGTACCCCACAACGCTCCTGCTACCTGTAGTGTACCCCACAACGCACCTGCTACCTGTAGTGTACCCCACAACACTCCTGCTCCCTGTAGTGTACCCCACAACGCTCCTGCTCCCTGTAGTGTACCCCACAACACTCCTGCTCCCTGTAGTGTACCCCACAACACTCCTGCTACCGTTAGTGTACCCCACAACGCTCCTGCTACCTGTAGTGTACCCCACAACACTCCTGCTCCCTGTAGTATACCCCACAACACTCCTGCTCCCTATAGTGTACCCCACAACGCTCCTGCTACCTGTAGTGTACCCCACAACACTCCTGCTCCCTGTAGTGTACCCCACAACACTCCTGCTCCCTGTAGTGTACCCCACAACACCCCTGCTCCCTGTAGTGTACCCCACAACACTCCTGCTCCCTGTAGTGTACCCCACAACACTCCTGCTCCCTGTAGTGTACCCCACAACACTCCTGCTCCCTGTAGTGTACCCCACAACACTCCTGCTCCCTGTAGTGTACCCCACAACGCTCCTGCTCCCTGTAATGTACCCCACAACACTCCTGCTCCCTGTAGTGTACCCCACAACGCTCCTGCTCCCTGTAGTGTACCCCACAACGCTCCTGCTCCCTGTAGTGTACCCCACAACGCTCCCTGTAGTGTACCCCACAACGCTCCCTGTAGTGTACCCCACAACGCTCCTGCTCCCTGTAGTGTACCCCACAACGCTCCTGCTCCCTGTAGTGCACCCCACAACGCTCCTGCTCCCTGTAGTGCACCCCACAACGCTCCTGCTCCCTGTAGTGCACCCCACAACGCTCCTGCTCCCTGTAGTGTACCCCACAACGCTCCCTGTAGTGTACCCCACCACGCTCCTGCTCACAGTAGTGTACCCCACAACACTCCTGCTCCCTGTAGTGTACCCCACAACACCTCTGCTCCCTGTAGTGTACCCCACAACGCTCCTGCTCCCTGTAGTGTACCCCACAACGCTCCTGCTCCCTGTAGTGTACCCCACAACACTCCTGCTCCCTGTAGTGTACCCCACAACACTCCTGCTCCCTGTAGTGTACCCCACAACGCTCCTGCTCCCTGTAGTGTACCCCACAACACTCCTGCTCCCTGTAGTGTACCCCACAACGCTCCTGCTCCCTGTAGTGTACCCCACAACAGTCCTGCTCCCTGTAGTGTACCCCACAACGCTCCCTGTAGTGTACCCCACAACGCTCCTGCTCCCTGTAGTGTACCCCACAACGCTCCCTGTAGTGTACCCCACAACGCTCCTGCTCCCTGTAGTGTACCCCACAACGCTCCCTGTAGTGTACCCCACAACACTCCTGCTCCCTGTAGTGTACCCCACAACGCTCCTGCTACCTGTAGTGTACCCCACAACGCACCTGCTACCTGTAGTGTACCCCACAATGCACCTGGTCCCTGTAGTGTACCCCACAACGCTCCTGGTCCCTGTAGTGTACCCCACAACACTCCTGCTCCCTGTAGTGTACCCCACAACACTCCTGCTACCGTTAGTGTACCCCACAACGCTCCTGCTACCTGTAGTGTACCCCACAACACTCCTGCTCCCTGTAGTATACCCCACAACACTCCTGCTCCCTGTAGTGTACCCCACAACGCTCCTGCTCACAGTAGTGTACTCCACAACACTCCTGCTCCCTGTAGTGTACCCCACAACGCTCCTGCTCCCTGTAATGTACCCCACAACACTCCTGCTCCCTGTAGTGTACCCCACAACGCTCCTGCTCCCTGTAGTGTACCCCACAACGCTCCTGCTCCCTGTAGTGTACCCCACAACGCTCCCTGTAGTGTACCCCACAACGCTCCCTGTAGTGTACCCCACAACGCTCCTGCTCCCTGTAGTGCAACCCACAACGCTCCTGCTCCCTGTAGTGCACCCCACAACGCTCCTGCTCCCTGTAGTGCACCCCACAACGCTCCTGCTCCCTGTAGTGTACCCCACAACGCTCCCTGTAGTGTACCCCACCACGCTCCTGCTCACAGTAGTGTACCCCACAACACTCCTGCTACCGTTAGTGTACCCCACAACGCTCCTGCTACCTGTAGTGTACCCCACAACACTCCTGCTCCCTGTAGTGTACCCCACAACACTCCTGCTACCGTTAGTGTACCCCACAACGCTCCTGCTACCTGTAGTGTACCCCACAACACTCCTGCTCCCTGTAGTATACCCCACAACACTCCTGCTCCCTGTAGTGTACCCCACAACGCTAATGCTCACAGTAGTGTACCCCACAACACTCCTGCTCCCTGTAGTGTACCCCACAACGCTCCTGCTCCCTGTAGTGTACCCCACAACACTCCTGCTCCCTGTAGTGTACCCCACAACGCTCCTGCTCCCTGTAGTGTACCCCACAACGCTCCTGCTCCCTGTAGTGTACCCCACAACGCTCCCTGTAGTGTACCCCACAACGCTCCCTGTAGTGTACCCCACAACGCTCCTGCTCCCTGTAGTGTACCCCACAACGCTCCTGCTCCCTGTAGTGCACCCCACAACGCTCCTGCTCCCTGTAGTGCACCCCACAACGCTCCTGCTCCCTGTAGTGCACCCCACAACGCTCCTGCTCCCTGTAGTGTACCCCACAACGCTCCCTGTAGTGTACCCCACCACGCTCCTGCTCACAGTAGTGTACCCCACAACACTCCTGCTCCCTGTAGTGTACCCCACAACACCTCTGCTCCCTGTAGTGTACCCCACAACGCTCCTGCTCCCTGTAGTGTACCCCACAACGCTCCTGCTCCCTGTAGTGTACCCCACAACACTCCTGCTCCCGTGGTACCCCACAACACTCCTGCTCCCTGTAGTGTACCCCACAACGCTCCTGCTCCCTGTAGTGTACCCCACAACACTCCTGCTCCCTGTAGTGTACCCCACAACGCTCCTGCTCCCTGTAGTGTACCCCACAACGCTCCCTGTAGTGTACCCCACAACGCTCCCTGTAGTGTACCCCACAACGCTCCTGCTCCCTGTAGTGTACCCCACAACGCTCCCTGTAGTGTACCCCACAACGCTCCTGCTCCCTGTAGTGTACCCCACAACGCTCCTGCTCCCTGTAGTGTACCCCACAACGCTCCCTGTAGTGTACCCCACAACACTCCTGCTCCCTGTAGTGTACCCCACAACGCTCCTGCTACCTGTAGTGTACCCCACAACGCACCTGCTACCTGTAGTGTACCCCACAACACTCCTGCTCCCTGTAGTGTACCCCACAACGCTCCTGCTCCCTGTAGTGTACCCCACAACACTCCTGCTCCCTGTAGTGTACCCCACAACACTCCTGCTACCGTTAGTGTACCCCACAACGCTCCTGCTACCTGTAGTGTACCCCACAACACTCCTGCTCCCTGTAGTATACCCCACAACACTCCTGCTCCCTATAGTGTACCCCACAACGCTCCTGCTACCTGTAGTGTACCCCACAACACTCCTGCTCCCTGTAGTGTACCCCACAACACTCCTGCTCCCTGTAGTGTACCCCACAACACTCCTGCTCCCTGTAGTGTACCCCACAACACTCCTGCTCCCTGTAGTGTACCCCACAACACTCCTGCTCCCTGTAGTGTACCCCACAACACTCCTGCTCCCTGTAGTGTACCCCACAACACTCCTGCTCCCTGTAGTGTACCCCACAACACTCCTGCTCCCTGTAGTGTACCCCACAACACTCCTGCTCCCTGTAGTGTACCCCACAACGCTCCTGCTCCCTGTAGTGTACCCCACAACGCTCCTGCTCCCTGTAGTGTACCCCACAACGCTCCTGCTCCCTGTAGTGTACCCCACAACGCTCCTGCTCCCTGTAGTGTACCCCACAACGCTCCTGCTCCCTGTAGTGTACCCCACAACGCTCCTGCTCCCTGTAGTGTACCCCACAACGCTCCTGCTCCCTGTAGTGTACCCCACAACGCTCCTGCTCCCTGTAGTGTACCCCACAACGCTCCTGCTCCCTGTAGTGTACCCCACAACACTCCTGCTCCCTGTAGTGTACCCCACAACGCTCCTGCTCCCTGTAGTGTACCCCACAACACTCCTGCTCCCTGTAGTGTACCCCACAACGCTCCTGCTCCCTGTAGTGTACCCCACAACGCTCCTGCTCCCTGTAGTGTACCCCACAACACTCCTGCTCCCTGTAGTGTACCCCACAACGCTCCTGCTCCCTGTAGTGTACCCCACAACACTCCTGCTCCCTGTAGTGTACCCCACAACGCTCCTGCTCCCTAATGTACCCCACAACGCTCCCCGTAGTGTACCCCACAACACTCCTGCTCCCTGTAGTGTACCCCACAACGCTCCCTGCTCCCTGTAGTGTACCCCACAACGCTCCTGCTCCCTGTAGTGTACCCCACAACGCTCCTGCTCCCTGTAGTGTACCCCACAACGCTCCTGCTCCCTGTAGTGTACCCCACAACACTCCTGCTCCCTGTAGTGTACCCCACAACACTCCTGCTCCCTGTAGTGTACCCCACAACACTCCTGCTCCCTGTAGTGTACCCCACAACACTCCTGCTCCCTGTAGTGTACCCCACAACACTCCTGCTCCCTGTAGTGTACCCCACAACGACCTCCTGCTCCCTGTAGTGTACCCCACAACGCTCCTGCTCCCTGTAGTGTACCCCACAACGCTCCTGCTCCCTGTAGTGTACCCCACAACACTCCTGCTCCCTGTAGTGTACCCCACAACACTCCTGCTCCCTGTAGTGTACCCCACAACGCTCCTGCTCCCTGTAGTGTACCCCACAACACTCCTGCTCCCTGTAGTGTACCCCACAACGCTCCTGCTCCCTGTAGTGTACCCCACAACACTCCTGCTCCCTGTAGTGTACCCCACAACGCTCCCTGTAGTGTACCCCACAACGCTCCTGCTCCCTGTAGTGTACCCCACAACGCTCCCTGTAGTGTACCCCACAACGCTCCTGCTCCCTGTAGTGTACCCCACAACGCTCCTGCTCCCTGTAGTGTACCCCACAACGCTCCCTGTAGTGTACCCCACAACGCTCCCTGTAGTGTACCCCACAACGCTCCTGCTCCCTGTAGTGTACCCCACAACGCACCTGCTACCTGTAGTGTACCCCACAACGCACCTGCTCCCTGTAGTGTACCCCACAACGCTCCTGCTCCCTGTAGTGTACCCCACAACACTCCTGCTCCCTGTAGTGTACCCCACAACACTCCTGCTACCGTTAGTGTACCCCACAACGCTCCTGCTACCTGTAGTGTACCCCACAACACTCCTGCTCCCTGTAGTATACCCCACAACACTCCTGCTCCCTATAGTGTACCCCACAACGCTCCTGCTACCTGTAGTGTACCCCACAACACTCCTGCTCCCTGTAGTGTACCCCACAACACTCCTGCTCCCTGTAGTGTACCCCACAACACTCCTGCTCCCTGTAGTGTACCCCACAACACTCCTGCTCCCTGTAGTGTACCCCACAACACTCCTGCTCCCTGTAGTGTACCCCACAACACTCCTGCTCCCTGTAGTGTACCCCACAACACTCCTGCTCCCTGTAGTGTACCCCACAACACTCCTGCTCCCTGTAGTGTACCCCACAACACTCCTGCTCCCTGTAGTGTACCCCACAACGCTCCTGCTCCCTGTAGTGTACCCCACAACGCTCCTGCTCCCTGTAGTGTACCCCACAACGCTCCTGCTCCCTGTAGTGTACCCCACAACACTCCTGCTCCCTGTAGTGTACCCCACAACGCTCCTGCTCCCTGTAGTGTACCCCACAACACTCCTGCTCCCTGTAGTGTACCCCACAACACTCCTGCTCCCTATAGTGTACCCCACAACGCTCCCCGTAGTGTACCCCACAACACTCCTGCTACCGTTAGTGTACCCCACAACACTCCTGCTTAGAAGGTTCTCTAATATATACAATTGTTAATAGTGAATTGTTCTGTAGTCAAATGTAATGAACATTTCAAGAAAGAGCCAAACAGAATCATATGGTAAAATGTTTTTATGTAAAAAAAAAATATATATATATATATTTAATTTCATTTTAATAACAGTTGTATAGGCTTTCAAAATGTTTCTGTGTCCGTCCCTATGGGTGAAAGCTTCCTGTGTATGAAAGCTTCCTGTGTCCGTCCCTGTATGTCTTACTGACTTGTCTCTTTGTTCCCCAGGTTTCTGACCCTGTGACTGGTCCCTCTGTGATCCTGAAGGGACTCTCTTCTCTCTCTCTGTGTGTGTTGAAGAATCTGGTAAGTCACGTTCCTCTCTTTCCCCCGTCTCCTCTCCTGGTCTGTTCATTAAGCACCCCCACCAACCACCTCCCTCCCAGCATGTTACCCGGCCTGTTACCCGGCCTTCCTGTCTGTCTTTCAGTTCTAAGACAGAGGTGTTTGACACGTTAGCCTGTGATGTTGTGTATCTCCTTTTCCACCTCTTTTTTTATTTTTTCGGGAGAGAAACTAGAATTTACCAGTTAGTTTGATTATTTTATGTAACTGCCTCACATTCCATACGCTTAAAGAGCTGCAGCAGTGGATTACTAGTGCGGAAGGAGAGGAGAGGAGGGAGAGGAGGAGAGGAGGGAGGGAGGGAGAGGAGAGGATTATATAAACTGACCTGTGTCAGAGAGTTCGGGTCACAGAGGCAGGGCGAGTGGCGGGGCAGAAGGTTCCCTTTATGACATAAGGGACTCCAAAGTTGACCTCTCTCTCCCTCCCTTCCTCTTGGATGATGCATCCTCAATTCGCTCAATTAGGCCTGCATATCAAGAGAACAGGACATGATGCGTTCCTGTTGCGTAACATTTTAAAATCTTCCAACTCCCTTTAATCAAATGAGGTTTCGCTTAATTGGCCAGCACAAAGAGGCTTCTCAGACCGACTTAATCCCAAAGTATATGACCTTAACTGGAACGGAGACTGGGGGAGAGACTGGGGGAGAGACTGGGGGAGAGAGACTGGGGGAGAGGGACTGGGTGAGAGGGACTGGGTGAGAGTGATAGACTGTGAAAGAGTGATAGACTGTGAAAGAGTGATAGACTGTGAAAGAGTGATAGACTGTGAAAGAGAGAGAGACTGGGAAAGAGACTGGGTGAGAGGGAGAGACTGGGTGAGAGGGAGAGACTGGGAGAGAGACTGGGTGAGAGGGAGAGACTGGCAGAGAGACTGGGTGAGAGGGAGAGACTGGGAGAGAGACTGGGTGAGAGGGAGAGACTGGGTGAGAGGGAGAGACTGGGTGAGAGACTGGGTGAGAGGGAGAGACTGGGAGAGAGACTGGGTGAGAGGGAGAGACTGGGTGAGAGGGAGAGACTGGGTGAGAAGGAGAGAGACTGGGTGAGAGGGAGAGAGACTGGGAGAGAGACTGGGTGAGAGGGAGAGAGACTGGGTGAGAGGGAGAGAGACTGGGTGAGAGGGAGAGAGACTGGGTGAGAGGGAGAGAGACTGGGTGAGAGGGAGAGAGACTGTGAAAGAGACTGGGTGAGAGACTGGGTGAGAGACTGGGTGAGAGGGAGAGACTGGGTGAGAGACTGGGTGAGAGACTGGGTGAGAGACTGGGTGAGAGACTGGGTGAGAGGCTGGGTGAGAGACTGGGTGAGAGGGAGAGACTGAAAAAGAGGGATAGAGTTCCTTGGGAATTCTCTGGATCTGAAGTGAAAGAGGGATATAGGAAGCAACTGTCTGAGGAACGCTGCGACCCGTAGTAGAATAGTAGTAATATGTCCTAATATTACTTACAGAGATTATTATTATTATTATCATTATCATTATTATTATCATTATTATTGTCTTTATTATCATTATCATTATCATTATTATTGTCTTTATTATCATTATTATTATCATTATGATCATTATTATCATTATCGTTACCATTTTTATCATTATTATTGTAATTATTATCATTATCATTATTATTGTCATTATTATCATTATCGTCATTATCATTATTATTATCATTATTATCGTCATTATTATCATTATCGTTACCATTTTTTATCATTATTATTATCATTATTATCATTATCGTCATTATCATTTACATCATTATCATTATTTCATCATTACCCCAGTCAGTCCTGTCAGAGTCACGGTGTTACCCCAGTCAGTCCAGTCAGAGTCAGTACAGTAATATCTATAGGGAGTTATGGCAACCCATTTCATTTTGGGACTCACACCTTACTACTTTGCCCTGGTCTAAAGTAGTCCCCTAGTGGGCCCTGGTCTAAAGTAGTCCCCTAGTGGGCCCTGGTCTAAAGTAGTCCTCTATTGGGCCCTGGTCTAAAGTAGTCCCCTATTGGGCCCTGGTCTAAAGTAGTCCCCTATTGGGCCCTGGTCTAAAGTAGTCCTCTATTGGGCCCTGGTCTAAAGTAGTCCCCTATTGGGCCCTGGTCTAAAGTAGTCCCCTATTGGGCCCTGGTCTAAAGTAGTCCCCTATTGGGCCCTGGTCTATAGTAGTCCCCTATTGGGCCCTGGTCTAAAGTAGTCCCCTATTGGGCCCTGGTCTATAGTAGTCCCCTATTGGGCCCTGGTCTATAGTAGTCCCCTATTGGGCCCTGGTCTAAAGTAGTCCTCTATTGGGCCCTGGTCTATAGTAGTCCCCTATTGGGCCCTGGTCTATAGTAGTCCCCTATTGGGCCCTGGTCTATAGTAGTCCCCTATTGGGCCCTGGTCTAAAGTAGTCCCCTATTGGGCCCTGGTCTATAGTAGTCCCCTATTGGGCCCTGGTCTAAAGTAGTCCCCTATTGGGCCCTGGTCTAAAGTAGTCCCCTATTGGGCCCTGGTCTATAGTAGTCCCCTATTGGGCCCTGGTCTAAAGTAGTCCCCTATTGGGCCCTGGTCTAAAGTAGTCCCCTAGTGGGCCCTGGTCTAAAGTAGTCCCCTATTGGGCCCTGGTCTAAAGTAGTCCCCTATTGGGCCCTGGACTAAAGTAGTCCCCTATTGGGCCCTGGTCTAAAGTAGTCCCCTATTGGGCCCTGGTCTAAAGTAGTCCCCTATTGGGCCCTGGTCTAAAGTAGTCCCCTATTGGGCCCTGGTCTAAAGTAGTCCCCTATTGGGCCCTGGTCTAAAGTAGTCCCCTATTGGGCCCCGGTCTAAAGTAGTCCCCTATTGGGCCCCGGTCTAAAGTAGTCCCCTATTGGGCCCCGGTCTAAAGTAGTCCCCTATTGGGCCCCGGTCTAAAGTAGTGCGCTAAGTCGGGAATAGGGTGCCATTTGGGCCAATGTGTAAATTGATAGACCCGTTTTATCATATTAGAGATGAACGAGGGACAGTGTGAGGGTTGTCTCCTGTCTTCTAGCAGTGTGTTTACATGTTCTGATAGCACTAAATGATTCTGCCTCTAATTGATTCATCACCCAGATAGTCACAGGGGTGATTTTAGTCACGGCTGCTTTGGGACCAACAACAACTCTACCAGGCAGGAACAGACAGGCTGTATCTAGTTTAATAGGCCCTGTAACCAAACATGTGTCTCCAATGGCTACCCTATTCCCTAAGTAACGCGCTACTTTTTTAACAGGGACCATATTCCCTTTATAGTGCACTTTAAAGGGAATAGGGGGAAGTTCGGGATCCGGCCATATAAACAGGTACGGAGTCGAGTACAGTATGTTGCTCTGTGTGGATACAGATGGTTGAAGAGTAACTCATATAAACAGGTACATAGTAGAGTACAGTATGTTGCTCTGTGTGGATACAGATGGTTGAAGAGTAACTCATAAACAGGTACAGAGTAGAGTACAGTATGTTGCTCTGTGTGGATACAGATGGTTGAAGAGTAACTCATATAAACAGGTACATAGTAGAGTACAGTATGTTGCTCTGTGTGGATACAGATGGTTGAAGAGTAACTCATATAAACAGGTACGGAGTCGAGTACAGTATGTTGCTCTGTGTGGATACAGATGGTTGAAAAGTAACTCATATAAACAGGTACATAGTAGAGTACAGTATGTTGCTCTGTGTGGATACAGATGGTTGAAGAGTAACTCATATAAACAGGTACATAGTAGAGTACAGTATGTTGCTCTGTGTGGATACAGATGGTTGAAGAGTAACTCATATAAACAGGTACAGAGTAGAGTACAGTATGTTGCTCTGTGTGGATACAGATGGTTGAAGAGTAACTCATATAAACAGGTACAGAGTCGAGTACAGTATGTTGCTCTGTGTGGATACAGATGGTTGAAGAGTAACTCATATAAACAGGTACGGAGTCGAGTACAGTATGTTGCTCTGTGTGGATACAGATGGTTGAAGAGTAACTCATATAAACAGGTACATAGTAGAGTACAGTATGTTGCTCTGTGTGGATACAGATGGTTGAAGAGTAACTCATATAAACAGGTACATAGTAGAGTACAGTATGTTGCTCTGTGTGGATACAGATGGTTGAAGAGTAACTCATATAAACAGGTACAGAGTAGAGTACAGTATGTTGCTCTGTGTGGATACAGATGGTTGAAGAGTAACTCATATAAACAGGTACGGAGTAGAGTACAGTAGGGGTATGTTGCTCTGTGTGGATACAGATGGTTGAAGAGTAACTCATATAAACAGGTACATAGTAGAGTACAGTATGTTGCTCTGTGTGGATACAGATGGTTGAAGAGTAACTCATATAAACAGGTACAGAGTCGAGTACAGTATGTTGCTCTGTGTGGATACAGATGGTTGAAGAGTAACTCATATAAACAGGTACAGAGTCGAGTACAGTATGTTGCTCTGTGTGGATACAGATGGTTGAAGAGTAACTCATATAAACAGGTACAGAGTAGAGTACAGTATGTTGCTCTGTGTGGATACAGATGGTTGAAGAGTAACTCATATAAACAGGTACGGAGTCGAGTACAGTATGTTGCTCTGTGTGGATACAGATGGTTGAAGAGTAACTCATATAAACAGGTACGGAGTCGAGTACAGTATGTTGCTCTGTGTGGATACAGAGAGAGAGAGAGAGGGGGAGAGAGAGAGGGGGGGGAGAGGGGGAGAGAGAGAGAGAGGGGGAGAGAGAGAGAGAGGGGGAGAGAGAGAGAGAGGGGGAGAGAGAGAGACTTTCTCTTCTGACTCACACTGTGCCCTTTTCTACTCTCCTCTCACTGAGGTCTGATTGTAATGTGTTTGTATATTATTATATTATTCAACGTTTCCTCCCAAAACAGAGCGGAGGAGCGCGTGGTGCAGCAAGCTGACAGATGCCTGAATGTATTTGTTTTTTAGGGCTCAGTCTTTTTCTGCTCTCTCTGTGTTGTGGCTCCATTCCGTCTCACTGGTCATCTGAAACAGAAACAAGAGGCTCTAGGGTCTTCGTCACATTGAGATATAGTCTGATATGGGCTGTTATCTCAATGAGATGTGTTCGTCTTTTATCTGCTGTCTCTCTTTGTGTGTTTGGTTTCGTCTTTCCTTCTCTTGTCCTTGTGTTGGTATATAAGTACAGTGTTTCAGTCCCTGATATCTCTTTCCTATTCACCTCTCGCTCTCGCGGGCGCTCTCTCTCTCTCTCTTTCTTTTGTTCACTTTCTCTCTCTCTCAATTCAATTCAAGGGGCTTTATTGGCATGGGAAACAAATGTTAACATTGCCAAAGGAAGTGAGGTAGATAATATACCATACAAAGTTAATAGTAAATATTACACTCACACAAGTTCCAAAAGAATAGAGACATTTCAAATGTCATTATGTCTATATACAGTGTTGTAATGATGTTCAATTACAAAAGGGAAAATAAATAAACATAAATATGGGTTGTATTTACAATGGTGTTTGTTCTTCACTGGTTGACCTTTTCTTGTGGCAACAGGTCACAAATCCTGCTGCTGTGATGCACACTGTGGTATTTCACCCAGTAGATATTGGAGTTTATCAAAAATTGATTTGTTTTCAAATTCTTTGTGGATCTGTGTAATCGGAGGGAAATATGTCTCTCTAATATGGTCATACATTTGGCAGGAGGTTAGGAAGTGCAGCTCAGTTTCCACCTCATTTTGTGGGCAGTGTGCACATAGCCTGTCTTCTCTTGAGAGTCAGGTCTGCCTACGGCGGCCTTTCTCAATAGCAAGGCTATGCTCACTGAGTCTGTACATAGTCAAAGCTTTCCTTAAGTTTGGGTCAGTCACAGTGGTCAGGTATTCTGCCACTGTGTACTCTCTGTTTAGGGCCAAATAGCATTCTAGTTTGCTCTGTTTTTTTGTTAATTCTTTCCAATGTGTCAAGTAATTATATTTCTGTTTTCTCATGATTTGGTTGGGTCTAATTGTGTTGCTGTTCTGGGGCTCTGTGGGGTCTGTTTCTGAACAGAGCCCCAGGACCAGCTTGCTTAGGGGGCTCTTCTCCAGGTTCATCTCTCTGTAGGTGATGGCTTTGTTATGGAAGGTTTGGGAGTCACTTCCTTTATTTGGTGTTCTACATTGTACACTGAGGATATTTTTGGCAGAATTCTAAAGTCTCAATTTGGTGTTTGTCCCATTTTTTTGTGAATTCTTGGTTGGTGAGAAGACCACGGACCTCACAACCATAAAGGGCAATGGGTTCTATAAGTGATTCAAGATCCTAATTGTTGCTTTTTATGTTCCTTTTGATGGCATAGAAGGCCCTTCTTGCCTTGTCTCTCAGATCGTTCACAGCTTTGTGGAAGTTACCTTTGGCGCTGATGTTCAGGCCGAGGTATGTATAGTTTTTTGTGTGCTCTAGGGCAACGGTGTCTAGATGGAATTTGTATTTGTGGTCCCGACAACTGGACCTTTTTTGGAACACTATTGTTTTTGTCTTACTGAGATTTACTGTCAGGGTCCTGGTCTTACACAATCTGTGCAGAAGATCTAGGTGCTGCTGTAGGCCCTCCTTGGTTGGGGACAGAAGCATCAGATCATCAGCAAATAGTAGACATTTGACTTCAGATTCTAGTAGGTTGAGGCCGGGTGCTGCAGACTGTTTTAGTGCCCTCGCCAATTCGTTGATATACATGTTGAAGAGGGTGGGGCTTATGCTGCATCCCTGTCTCACCCCACAGCCCTGTGGAAAGAAATGTTTGTATTTTTTGCTAATGCGGTTAGCACACCTTTTGTTTGTGTACATGGATTTTATAATGTCGTATGTTTTACCCCCAACACCACTTTCCATCAATTTGTATAGCAGACCCTCATGCCAAATTGAGTCAAGCTTTTTTGAAATCAACAAAGCATGAGAAGACTTTGCCTTTGTTTTCTTTTGTTTGTCAATTAAGGTTTGCAGGGTGAAAACTTGTTCTGTTGTACGGTAATTTGGTGTGAAGCCAATTTGACATTTGCTCAGTACATTGTTTTCACTGAGGAAATGTACAAGTCTGCTGTTAATGATGATGCAGAGGATTTTTCGAAGGTTGCTGTTGACGCATATCCCATGGTAGTTATTGGGGTCAAATTTGTCTCCACTTTTGTGGATTGGGGTTATCAGTCCTTGGTTCCAAATTTTGGGGAAGATGCCAGAGCTGAGGATGATGTTAAAGTGTTTAAGTTTAGCCAATTGGAATTGTGGTCTGTATATTTTACAATTTCATCAACACTACCAGCCTTTTTGGGTTGGCAGGTTATTATTTTGTCCTGTAGTTCATTCAATGTAATTGAAGACTCCAGTTGCTTCTGCTGGTATTTAATAGCTCATTCTAAGATTTGTATATGATCATGTATATTTTTGGTCTTTGTTAAAGATTGGGGAAGTGGTTTATTCATACATCTCCGTTTTGGATAGATAATTCTTCGTGTTGTTTGTTTAGTGTTTTCCAATTTTCCCAGAAGTGGTTAAAGTCTATTGATTCTTCAATTACGTTGAGCTGATTTCTGTATTGTTTTAGTGATTCACCATAGTGAAGGCATAGGCTCAGGTTTTCTGGGTCTCTATGTGTTTTTGGTTGGATAGGTCTCTCAATTTCTTTCTTAGGTTTTTGCATTCTTAATCAAACCATTTGTCATTGCTTGACATTTTTAGATTTGGTAGGGAAGCTGAGAGGTCATATACTTTTTAGGCTTTTTACTGACAAGATTACACCTTCACTATTACAGTGTGATGTTTTGTCCAGGAAGTTGTCTAAAAGGGATTGAATTTGTTGTTGCATAAATGTTTTTTTGGGGGTTGGTTTCCACACTACTTTCCTTCCATCTATAGCATTTCTTAACATTACTCAGTTCCTTTGGCTTTGATGCCTCATGATTGAGTATTCCTCTGTTCAAGTAGATTGTGATTTTGCTGTGATCTGATAGGGGTGTCAGTGGACTGACTGTAAATGCTCTGAGAGACTCTAGGTTGAGGTCAGTGATAAAGTAATCTACAGTACTACTGCCAAGGGATGAGCTGTAGGTGTACCTACCGTAGGAGTCCCCTCAAAGCCTACCATTGACTTTGTACAGGCCCAGCGTGCAACAGAGTTGAAGGAGTTGTGACTCATTTTTGCTGGTTGTTTTGTCATAGTTGTGCCTAGGGGGGCATATGGGGGAGGGAATGCTGTCACCTCCAGGCAGGTGTTTGTCCCCCTGTGTGCTGAGGGTGTCAGGTTCTTGTCCAGTTCTGGCATTTAGGTCGCCACAGACTAGTACATGTCCCTGGGTCTGGAAATGATTGATTTCCCCCTCCAGGATGGAGAAGCTGTCTTCATTAAAGTATGGGGATTCTAGTGGCGGGATATAGGTAGCACACAGGAGGACATTTTTCTCTGTTGAGATAGTTTCCTTATTAATAATTTCTAGCCAGATGTAAAATGTTCCTGTTTTTGACTAATTTGATAGAGGTTAGGTCTGCACTATACCAAATTAGCATACAATGTCTCTATTTTCATTTTATTAGATGAAGTCTGGCTTCCTGCTCTTTAGGCCAAAGGCAGATGACCTCAGACCTTGTATATTCCAGGATGAGATAGTAAAAGCTTTGTGTTCCATAGTGTCTAGTGGTGTTTTGTGTGGTTTAGGCCTCGGACCATCACAGTAGGTGTGATCAGAGCATGTTGAACATCTGATACATACCTCTTAGGGTGCACGATGGGGCTTGGGGGGGTGCGTTAGTGGGGATTGGCCCATTGCTCTGCTCACGGCCTGGGCGGATGTGTGCCTGTAATGTTGAGGTCCTTGCTGCAGGGTCGGGGTGCCCGGGGTCGGGCAGAAGGGTCGTAGGTCTGATATGGGGGGGCCTATATAGGGTGTGGCCACGGTTTGCTCGGGCTGGTCTCAGCTGGTTGGGGTGTGGCTGGTGAAGCTGTGGTCTGGGTGTAGGTCCTCTTGGGGTGGGTTCTCTCGGTGCAGGTCCTTCAGGAGCGGGTCTTGCAGGTCTGGAAGGGTGTCTCGCCAGTCTGGGCGGGGTGTCCGTTGCTCTGTTGCCCCTGTGTGAGGTGTCCGGGCTGCGGTTTTCTCTCTCTCTCTTTAGCTGTATTGTAGGGTCTCTTTTGTTACGTTCTCTCTCTTGATGTTTAAATGAATCAATTTAATCATTTTGAATTATTCATCTCTTACTCTTTTTTCCAATGCTATAACGTTTTTATTTGATTATATATTGTAAAATGTCACATTTATGTGCAATTACATTCGAGAGAAGTTAAAGCATATTTAAAATATATCAAAAATAGCAGAGAATAACAGTATTTTCTATCAACTTGGTAGCTTAGTAATCAGACTCTTCTCTTATTTTCTCCATGGTCATTGTTGTCCTGTCCAATATATCGGGGAAACATCCTCTGATGTACAAAAGCAATTTCTCCAAAGGTGGAGAACACTTTTACTTGAGTTGAATCTGTCAGAGGCTCTAAACTTAGTCAGCATGTTCCTACGACCGTTAATCTGTTCATTGCATGCATTTTTACACCGTTTTCTAATTTATTATTGGATTTATGACAATTTTTTACCTATATGTCGTAGGTAACATAGAGGCCTTGTCGGATGTACCAAAAATCGATATATTTAAATTCTCATGCTTTATCTGTTGTATGAATTTATCCACTTTTTCTAGAAAATTACTAGATAAAGTCCATGTTCATGACAAACAACTGTAGATGTAAGTTATCTTATTAAAAAAAAAACACTGAAAATAACTAAAATTCTGAAAATAGGGCGTCTTTGTATCCCTCAATGGGACCACTGTTAACCCTGACTCTGCTTTACAAAAACACTATCTAGCAGAATATTTTCTAGAATAATGTTGATGGCTATTTTAGAACATGCTATTAAATAGTGTGTGAAGTGTGATTGACAAGTAAATATATATATTTTTTCCCAGATAATCAATATTGTTCCAAGTGTGGCGTAGCAGTCGGACGTGTCTTTGTTTTGTCCTGTCCTGTGTAAATAGTCTTCGTATTTTTCGTATACATTTCGTATATATTTTAATTTCACTTTCCATCTAGGAACTGAATATACATTCCTACACTCCGCCTCACCCAATGTGGTACGGACCTGCTATTTTTTTTATACTTTAGAACCGTAACCCCAATCAGAAGCTAGCCAGATAACTAGCTACTAGCTAGTAGTCAGTTAGCCACTGCTGCGGTCTTCACCCTCAACTCGGACACAGCCAGCTTCAATACCGGGCCAATACCTGCCAGTCTGCAAGCGCGATATCAACCCAGAGCATATAGGACTGCTTTTTCTCTACCACATCACCGGATTCCTGACGCAAGCTCTGGACAATTACACCGTATCATCACAGCTAGCTAGCTGCAACCGAGTGGCTACTACTGGCTAACACCTCTGTCCCGAAGCAAGCACCAGTTAGCCTTGAGCTAGCCTCGAGCTAGGCCCATCTGCCGGCTAGCTGAAGAGGTCTACCAGCGAATTCTTGGGCTACAATACCAGCTACAAGCTAATTTAGCCATTTTTTTTTGCCGCTGCTAGTAGCTTCTACCTTCTGCACAGACACCAGCCCTGTTATTAGCCTGGATATTACTCACCAATTTACCAGCATCGGACTGTCTCTCGACAACAACGCCGGATTCCTGCCGTAATCCCTGAGCCACTGCTTCTGATCCTCACAGCTAGCTTGCGGCTAGCGCAGCTAGCGCCACTGCCACGAAGCTAGCACCAGTTAGCAAACACAATTCACAACCTCTCTTTCGCCATCGCCATCTGGCTTGGATTCTCTGTCGACACGACCACGTCTGAGCAGACCCCCTCCGTCTGAGCAGACCACCCCCCGGGCTACTAACTTTAAACGCCGCGTGCTAGCTTAGTGGAGGCCTCCCTGCTCCATCTACGGCTGCCCCCTGGACACTATGATCACTTGGCTACATAGCTGATGCATGCTTGACTGTCCATTAATTCACGGTACTCCATTCTGTTCATTTGTGTTTTATCTGTCGGCTCTGTGCTTTAACTCAGGATCTGTGTGTAGTTAATCCGACCCTCTCTGCCTAGTCGTCGCCATTTTTACCTGTTGTTGCTGTGTTAGACTAGCACCCTGTTATTGCTGCTGTTATCTTACCTGTTGTTTTAGCTAGCTCTCCCAATCAAGACCTGCAATCACTTTATGCCTTATTGTATGTCTCTCTCAAATATCAATATGCCTTGCATACTGTTGTTCAGGCTAGTTATCATTATCATTGTTTTGGTTTGCAATGGACCCTGTAGTTCCACTCTCCGTACCTCTGATACCTCCTTGGTCCCACCCCCCACACATGCGGTGACCTCACCCATTGAGACCAGCATGTCCAGAGATACAACCTCTCTTATCATCACCCAGTGCCTGGGCTTGCCTCCGCTGTACCCACGCCCCACCATACCCCTGTCTGCACATTATGCCCAGAATCTATTCTACCACGCCCATAAATCTGCTCCTTTTATTCTTTGTCCCCAACGCTCTAGGCGACCAGTTTTGATAGCCTTTAGCCGCACCCTCATCCTACTACTCCTCTGTTCCTCGGGTGATGTGGAGGTAAACCCAGGCCCTGCATGTCCCCAGTCACCCTCATTTGTTGACTTCTGTGATCGAAAAAGCCTTGGCCTCATGCATGTCAACATCAGAAGCCTCCTCCCTAAGTTTGCCTTACTCACCGCTTTAGCACACTCTGCCAACCCTGATGTCCTTGCCGTGTCCGAATCCTGGCTTAGGAAGGCCACCAAAAATTCTGAGATTTCCATACCCAACTATAACACTTTCCGTCAAGATAGAACTGCCAAAGGGGGAGGAGTTGCAATCTACTGCAGAGATAGCCTGCAAAGTTCTGTCATACTTTCCAGGTCTATGCCCAAACAGTTCGAACTTCTAATTTTAAAAATTAATCTCTCCAGAAATAAGTCTCTCACTGTTGCCGCCTGCTACCGACCCCCCTCAGCTCCCAGCTGTGCCCTGGACACCATCTGTGAATTGATCGCTCCCCATCTAGCTTCAGAGTTTGTTCTGTTAGGTGACCTAAACTGGGATATGCTTAACACCCCGGCAGTCCTACAATCCAAGCTTGATGCCCTCAATCTCACACAAATCATCAAGGAACCCACCAGGTACAACCCTAAATCCGTAAACATGGGCACCCTAATAGACATTATCCTGACCAACCTGCCCTCCAAATACACCTCTGCTGTCTTCAATCAAGATCTCAGCGATCACTGCCTCATTGCCTGTATCCGCCACGGGTCCGCGGTCAAACGACCACCCCTCATCACTGTCAAACGCTCCCTAAAACACTTCTGCGAGCAGGCCTTTCTAATCGGCCTGGCCCGGGTACCCTGGAAGGATATTGACCTCATCCCGTCAGTTGAGGATGCCTGGTCATTCTTTAAATGTTACTTCCTCACCATATTAGACAAGCATGCTCCGTTCAAAAAATGCAGAACCAAGAACAGATATAGCCCTTGGTTCACTCCAGACCTGACTGCCCTCGACCAGCACAAAAACATCCTGTGGCGAACTGCAATAGCATCGAAGAGCCCCCGCGATATGCAACTGTTCAGGGAAGTCAGGAACCAATACACGCAGTCAGTCAGGAAAGCAAAGGCCAGCTTTTTCAAGCAGAAATTTGCATCCTGTAGCTCTAACTCCAAAAAGTTCTGGGATACTGTAAAGTCCATGGAGAACAAGAGCACCTCCTCCCAGCTGCCCACTGCACTGAGGCTAGGTAACACGGTCACCACCGATAAATCCATGATAATCGAAGACTTCAACAAGCATTTCTCAATGGCTGGCCATGCCTTCCTCCTGGCGACTCCAACCTTGGCCAACAGCCCCGCCCCCCCCGCTGCTACTCGCCCAAGCCTCCCCAGCTTCTCCTTTACCCAAATCCAGATAGCAGATGTTCTGAAAGAGCTGGAAAACCTGGACCCATACAAATCAGCTGGGCTTGACAATCTGGACCCCCTATTTCTGAAACTGTCCGCCGCCATTGTCGCACCCCCTATCACCAGCCTGTTCAACCTCTCCTTCGTAACATCTGAGATCCC